>NC_089819.1:43231631-43531631 GCF_029633855.1 Hoplias malabaricus
TTGGCCTCTGTGTTTAGGTTCTCCTCCATGTTGCTTCCATGTGCCAGATTGGACGGGTAGAATCACGTGACTATATGGGCAGTAGTATGGTTTTAAGGGGACAGTACATGAATACACAGTAGGAGACATATTAACAGAATTGACAAAAGATATGAACAGAATTAAAAGAAAAATCGATATAATCACAATACTGATATTATAATATTACAATATTAGAAGTTCTGAATGCTGATTCCTATTAATTTCCGATTACTTGTCCAGCCCTAGGCACTGAGCATCTACTTCAGAATGTCCTTTTTCAGTTTGTTTTTGGAGAGATCACAGAAGATTACTCCTTTATTTGCATTGCATGTATCTGAAGAGGGATTGAGAAAGCAAATACCTGTGAACCTGGCTAACTATGGTCCACCCCCCACTCTGTGTTTCAGTTTTATAGAGAAATGTCCAGGTGGTGATTCCCTGGCTGCGAGGCCATGCCTGTGGAGCGGCGATATTCAGCAAAGTAGCTTGGATAGCAAGCAAGAACGAAAGAGGGATTTTCCCCTTGACTGCACTCTGAACAGGATTAAGACACAACACTTACTGACATTAGCTACACTGGCCTGAGCAAAGATCCAGCCCATAGAGAGCAGTGAAGCCTTCATGGCCACAGTGAAGGAAATATTGGCTTTCCTTTATGGAGGACAAGGCCACAAACTGCTGTGAGAGGTCAGTATGGATCAAAGGAAATGGACATTACACAGATTAGCAAGATCTAGACTATTATCTACACACATTGGCTACTTTATTGGAAATCTTTAAAGTCTACAATGGGCCATTTGTGCCAAAATAATGCAATAGTCACCTTTAGTTCTTCATTCATGATCAGTTTGTCACCACAGAGTCATTTCTGCATGTACATTTTGTTTGCCTGGACACTCAGCCAGCAGTATGACGATAAAGAATGACGTAGCATTTTGTAATCAGCACTGACAATGTCAAAACGACAATGCTGAATTAATGCTGCGCTAGAAATTGTTCCCTACACACTTTATCCTTTATTACTCGCAATATAGTGCACTATTATAGAAACTGAATTCAGGAGGGTAGTGAAGGAGTTTTTCTACCAAACAATGCAATGTATTATTGTTCCTACTGTTAGGGTTTTCTCAGTTGTACACTACTTATTGTAAGTGGAAGCTCAAATAGTGCACTACAATGTTTTGAACACAGCAATAGTATTTTAAGATCTAGTCATAATTTTAATAGAATGCATACTTACTTTAGAGGAAAAGTCAATATTGTTTCCACAAAAAGAAAAAGGAGGAACCACATCGCAGTTCCCATGAAATGTATGACAGAGATGTGGCAATGTTTCAAAACAGGAGTCCTGTACTCCTGAAATTGCACAGCTTCATGTTTTCTGCTAATTATCATGCTCGGGAATGTCTTCTATCTATGATATATCAGCTTTGTTACAAAGCTGTGCAGCACAGACATGCCTTCAGGACAGAACCTAGGGAATTCTGTATTGTGCAGGTACTTCCAGTATATTGCAATGGTGATGTTTTGATTGTGCCCTGCAGAATCAGATTACTATTGTTAAAGAGATCACTTTGTCAAAATTCATATTAACATAATTGTCTTGGTATTAGACTTCCTAATGGAGTAGAAGTTGTGACAGTAACAAAGAATGTAAGAAGCAGACGCCCCAAAACTTTTGTTCATATGGTGCCAAGTTATCAAGCATGTCTTGGATGACCAACTACTTTTGGGAAACAGTGATTTTTCACTGGACAGTTGTTTCAGCATTGTATTAGACCTACAACCTGACCACAATTGGTTCTTGAAGTTGTGTGAGTTCTTCTACTATAACCACCTGACAAATGAACAGTGTGAAAAAAGAAAAGCCCCTTCAAAAACCCACCTACATCACATCTCTTTTGACAGTTAAAGCCTGGATACACTAAGCCAATTTTGCAACATCATAACAATTTGGCATTCCTTTATAGGGAGGCTTTAGTGAACAAAAAAATAAAAGACATGCAGAAGAAGGGGAGTCACATTGGAGAATGCTTGTTTGCGAGTTGTCACTTGCTAAAGCAGATCAGCGGTGAGTATTTCTGCAGTTAATCCCTCCTAACAACAGTTTTGGGCTCAAAGTCGACCTTAGACAGATAATCTGACTAGAGTTTGAAATTCTTTTTCCTTCTCTAAGTTTAACACATAAGCATTTTGTTATACTGCCAAAATTAGGTGTACAAAGGAGTTTTAAAGTGTTTTTGTGTAACATGTAAATCAAAATGCAAGCTTTTTCCTGTTAACTTGTGTGTAGTTGTCACATAGGTGTGGGAAAAGAGACAACCGTGCGCAGGAGTAAAACAAAAGACTTTAATCACACAAAAATCTGAAATCGAAGTAAGCGGTCCAAAGGTCATACACAGAAAAACAAGTCCGAGCAAAGGTACAAAAGGGGCAATAGCTAAGAAGAATCAGAAAGACAAAACTTTGGTCAAAAACGGATAACACGACGAATGCTTGGTAATGGATGAGACTAGTCACAAAACAATACTTCACAAAGGAGTAACCGAGAACATGCCAAATAAGTAGACCCTGACAAGTGCAAGCAATTTAGTATTCAGGTGACGGAGACCGATCGCTCCGTCTCCGATTGGATACCGAACTGCCGCTCCTGTCCACGTGAGCTCCCAGGGGCTCCTGGGACCTGTAGTCTTGAGGCTTAGATGTGACAGTAGTATTAAAATCAATAAGGAAAAATGCCTCTTCAAGGCAAAAGAATATTAATATGTAACCAAATTATACTAAAAATTTAGGTAAACTAAATTAATACGCTATGTTAATGATTGCTAACATTGAAATCACCATCTTTAAATCATCTAAACAAAAACTCACATACATTTGGATACTGTTTAATCCCTAAGAACAGAACCTTTGTAGCACCTTTTCCTTGATGGAACTCATAACAAATTCAGTGACAAATCAATCCTCGCTTACCATTTTCAGACTAATTAACAGAGGTTATGTAATAACATAATACTGGGGGTAGGACCATGCTCAAACTCCTCCCCTCAGCCCTATAAATACCCTGCAGATTTACACCATTACTTTGTCTGACAAATTCGCTCCTACCTCCACCCATTTTTCTTGCATTCAGTGAAAGGGAGGGCTTTTTTTTAACACCTAACACAACAGAAGCATGTATTGATCCTATGTCTATGAAACCAGAGCAGTGAAAATATCACACAGTATGAAAATTTAGAACTGCCATTACCAATTCTTGAAACTGATATAGCAATCTGAAATACAGATCTGAACAAAGGATCTTTTGACAATGAACAATGAACGTAAAGCTTTTATTGTGAACATTTGCCAACAGTCAATGATCAAATGCACAGTGATCATATAAATAGTAGGACAGAAGAAGAATGGTGACACACACACACACACACACACACAAACAACCAAAGATATCATAAACTAACATTTATAAATTGTAATTTTTTAAAATGTAATATAAACTAGAATGGGGTGGCACGGTGGCGCAGCAGGTAGTGTCGCAGTCACACAGCTCCAGAGGCCTGGAGGTTGTGGGTTCGTGTGACTGCGGGTGACTGTCTGTGAGGAGTTGGTGTGTTCTCCCCGTGTCCGCGTGGGTTTCCTCCGGATGCTCCGGTTTCCTCCCATTGGATGGAATTGCGACTTGGATTGGCGACTTAAAAGTGTCTGTACGTGTGAGTGAATGTGTGTGTCTGTGTTGCCCTGTGAAGGACTGGTGTCCCCTCCAGGGTGTATTCCTGCCTTGCGCCCAATGATTCCAGGTAGGCTCTGGACCCACCGCGACCCTGAATTGGATAAGCGGTTACAGATAATGAATGAATGAATAAACTAGAATGAAGGATGTTTGCTATGCTTACCGCCACAAACGCAGCCTGAAAGCTACAAAAGACAAGAATTGCATTTTGTTTGAAGTGTGATGTATCAAGTTTTAAACCTTGGTGAGATGTCCGTGTGATGATGTTTCTGTTGCATGCGCATCATGTGCACAATAAACATTCAGCACCATCGCAGAGCATTTCAGCTTTGAAAATACAATGTCTCAAACAGGCGAATTCAGACAGTCAGGGTTTCTTACATCACATACCATAGGAAGCAGTGCGCTCTACTTGCATGGTGGGGCTTTGGAGCTGCCGGTGAGAGGTAGAGGGGAGTTCGGAGACAGCTTTGGGGACTTTTCCTGGGTGTGTGGGTACTGAATGAAAGTGAAGGTGTACAGTTATATCTCAGCAACTCAGAACATTAGATGTTTTTCTAAAAATCTAGAAATAACTTACACTACATCAAAAAGTACGTATTTAAGGAGTGATGATTTTTAAGGAGTTTGATAGATGAACACAGGGGGAACATAACGGTGCTTGTTCATAATGTAGCTCTTCCTTTTTCAGCCCAGTCCTTTATGAGTGAAGGTGTGTGTTCTCAGAAATAGAGGGACACACACACATTCAGATACACAGATCTATAAGTGGTAATGTAAACATGCCACTGAACACTTGTACGGTTTGAAGCCTCTATTTCAGTTTCTCACAGGTCTCTGAAGTGTAGTAGTAATAATGCAGTGCTCAATAAAAGAAAAGATTGGCCCCCTCTCTCCTATTTACAGAGAGACAGAGAGAGAGAGAGAGAGAGAGAGAGAGAATATTTGTATCTGAGAGACCATCATTAATGAGAGTGCGAGAAAGAAAGCAAGAAAGAAAGACAGATAAACATCATAAAGAGACAGGAAAGACAGGACTTAGAAAAAAGGGTGAGAGAGAGAGAGAGAGAGAGAGAGAGAGAGAGAGAGAAGTTGAGAGTACTTGTGAGGCTATCTAAAGGAGGCGCCATTAATCACAGCATCGTGTTTGCAATGGATTCTGATATATGACAATGCTTCACCCACCCACACACACACACACACACACACACATACACAGAGGGAGACAGAGAGAGAGAGAGAGAGAGAGAGAGAGAGAGAGAGAGAGAGAGAGAGAGAGAGAGAGAGAGAGAGATAAAGAGAGAGAGAATCTATACAATCATTTCTATTTAAATCCACATCAGAGGAACATAAGGCTGATTTGTCACCCAGGCAATTCTCTGTGACTCTGTGTGTGTTTGAACACTAATGCAAACCTCCTGCAGTTCCCTCCTCCATCCTCCATATGAGATGATCTTGACACTCCTGGACCAAGATACATTTTTTTTTTGTCTGTCACATGAACCCTTCTTCTCCTGACAGAGCTCTGTTTATTGAGCTGTAAACACACGAGACTCCTTCTCATTAGAACATAATGGCAAGCTGGACATTTAACCCTTTAGCGCTGGCAAATGCAAAACAGTTATTTTTGCCTTGTACACTGAACACTGAGTATGTGCACCCTCTCAATCAAAGACAATCGCAGTGCATCCAAAAATAAAGGCAGTATCAGGCTACTTTACATAGTGATTGAAAGCACAATAGCAAACAGAAAGCTCCAATGCTGCACATCCTGCACAAAAACAGGCACTGTGAATTTATGTGTTGTTTACATAATTACATTTAAAATGTAATACATAATTTATGATAATAACAATGACACTTGAGTTTTAAGTCAATTTACCTAGAGAAAGTGTCTTCTTCCTGTCGCATTTACCCCTCAACCAGTACCCTGGGGAAATTACACTTCCCGGGATTCCACAGGGAGTCACATGGTGCTGATGGACAGCTCCCACACCAACCAGAGCCAAGGCCGGCTCTGATTATTGATTATTCTCACCTGTGTTTATGTCTATGTAAACCACGTGTCCACACAGACTCAACAGCTGCGTTCCAAAGCCTACGCTGCATTTCCTGGGCCGCTACGTCACAGAAGGCTGCTCCAATGTGAAGGATCCTTTGTATACAGCCTAGAAATGCAGCCTACATTCGGGGCAATTTGGAGGACGCAACAGATATATCCTTCATGGCCCTTAGTTGGCCACTATTGGAGAAAGTAAGCAAGACATGGCGGAAAACAGACCTTCAGCAGACCAAGTTTTACCTTGTAAACCGTAAAATAACTGATAATTAAACTATTTGGCTTTATACCAATTTTAATCAAAAAGCTTATTAACATATTACATTACCACAGAAAGCATATATTTTAATTAGTTTTATTTTATTTGTAATGCCATTTGATGTTTAAATGTTTAAAGCTGAAGTTTCAGTGTTTAAGGTGGAAGTATGAGTTTTAATAACACTTCTATAACAGTATTGCCTTGCAGGATAATATTAATAAACAAATACACTCTATTTTAACATACAGTCATGTTAGTGCTTCAAGACCTTTCCAGTGACGTCACAACGCAGCTTCCTTAGACTGTTCCACTGGTGTGACCTAGGTTACTAAGAAGGGGTCTTCATAGCACAGTCCCAAGAGTACCCATCCTACCTCGGCTGCAGCCTAGGCTTTGGAACTCAGAAGAACTGTCTCGTGTTTCTGAAGCCGTACTGTTGGTTTTCTTGAGTCGTCTCCCAAATGAAAACAAATAAAATCTCCCAAAACATGGTTAAATATTTGTGTGATAGTCCTACTCATATTTTCACTGTCCAAAGAAAAACATGTATTTCCATTTTTGTTGATTTTTAGTTTTTTACATCTTTTGAACACAGCAGCATAAACATGAGACATTTCATGATGAATGGACCAATAAAAATGCTCCAAAATTCCTTCCAGTGAAATTTAAGAATGTATTTTCCTTCTCCTGTATAGTTACTATTTTGAAGATACATATTTTTCTTTGGACAGTGATGATATTCTTACAAATATTATCATAATGAGAAATATTAGATATACTGTTTATATTTTAAATGTTTTCAATTGACAGTGTATACTTTTTGCAGTGCAGCCTGCCATGCAAACAACAGCAAAGGCAAGTTATGATGGAAACAAGAATCTGCAGCTTGCTGAATGCCTTTGAAGAACTTTAAAAAAATACTTGTGCTTATGAAGGCACCATAAGTGCAATATCATATTTCCATCAGTGCATTTTTCAGCACAGTTTACTCGCCAGATTGCTTATGACTCTCTATGTTAGCGTCTTTCAAGCTGGGTATTGCTCATATTAGAAAAGTCACAGAGAGAGAGAGACAGAGAGAGAGAGAGAGAGAGAGAGAGAGAGAGAAAGCAATAAAGAATGGGGAGAAATGGGGGCCGTGGTCCTGTTGCCGTGGAAACCTCTCGCTGGCCTCTTGCCAGGCTTCATAATGTTTTCCCATTTACCCCTCGAATAGGAAGGGGCTGCAAATCTCCCTCCACATCAACATGCAACACACACACACACACACACACACACACACACACACACACACGCACACACACACAAACACACACATCATTGGAATGCAGTAAAGTCCCCAAACACACACAAACAAACATGGGTAAGCACATAGGCACTCATGCATGTTCAAATATTCACATTTACCTCCACCTAGATGAACAAGCCTGAGACAGATGAAACTATCCAAATACAAGCAAATTAGTACAAATACAAATATCAGCCACTGGCACACGTCCACTCCTGATCTGATCTGAGAGGTTAAAATGAAGTCCATATATTCCCTCCATTATCTACCTGCCCATCAGTGTGTGACGTCTAATAATAGATGGTTCCTGTTTATTTACAGCGCAGACATGAATAACTTAACACATGAACCCAAAGGCTGTTTAAATATTGCCACATTTCTTTGCATTAATCACAACACCGAAGGAACACCTGGCACAGACACTGTTCCTGGAACGATAACAAACACCACACATTTAATTCCTTATTGTGACGTCCGTATGCATCAACACTCAAAGCTTTCAGCTCTTTAAACCTGCGCAGGATCCCCTTAAACCAGCTTTACCCCCACTGTTTTCCCCCAGTTTAGTCAAAGTCAGTCCCACCCAGTGTTTAGGTCCTCACAGTCACAGTCATGTGACTACCTAACCCTACCAATCTGAGAGAATGGAGTCTCACACATGCCACCTACCAGGAATGTTAGGCCAGGCAATATTTCCTTCACTGCAGCTGCTTAGGCCCAGTGACTGGAGCTCAACACATTTGAAGGAGAACACTTACTGCCCAGTTCTATCCTCTTACCTCTCAGATCCCAAATGAGCAGCATTATGCAGGATAAATATGTCATAAATCAAGGTGATACTGCTTTCTCTGTTAAACCTTCCTCCATCCTCTTCTCTCATGCCTCTATCTGCTCTATTTATGTATTTATTCTCCCTCTCTCCGTCTCTCTGAACAAGTCTTGTGTGTAGCCCCGCCCTGTATTTAACCCCTGTACAGCTCTGTTATCCAAGCTATTAGCGCACTTAGATTTGGCATTTTCTTTCTTTGTTATTTTATCATTACAGTTTCCCTAATTCATTTCTTTAGTCTTTCATTCTCGACAATAATTTTATATTGTTCCAGATTGATTTTATATATTTTTAAAATATTTTTATGTACAACTGTGTAAAAATGTTTCATTAAAACAACATGTAAGTTTCCCCTACTGTAGCAGAGTGTAATTTACTTTTACAGCACATTCCTGACATAAGAGGGGAGTGGGAGGGAGTGGGGTGTAGTTTCCCACCCTCCTCCAAATGTTACATAGTGCAGTTTCTGCAGTGTTGAGCCTGGAGTAGCTATGACAAACCCTCTGTTCTCCCTATTAAAGGCAATGTATGCGATTCTGGGGAAACAAAACTTCCCCCATGTTTGTTTTCGTTCAGAAGCTCTGCATCTTTTAAGGTGGAACAGTATGTCTGCGTAAGAAATGGGAAAGTAACATGTACTTGACTGAAGATTAACTTCCCTGTAAGTTTTTATTCACTGTTTGAATGGCCAGAGAAACTCATTTGTAACTCAAGCTGTTTAGGTTATGTTCAGTCTTTGTTTATTTCTTGTTTATTGTCTTTAGCGGTCTCCTGAATTTGGAGTCAGGATCACCTTAAGTAACCGGTAACAGAAATAGAGCAAAATCCTCATCTCTTTTCATGCCTTTTCCACATTTGGAGGCCTCTCTGTCATCCAACCTTCTCCAGATGTCATTTCTCATGGGGAGTTTTTTTTTTATTATTATTACTAAAGTCAAGGGCATTGCATTTACAAATCAATGACATAAATATAACCTAGTGTTGCATTAAGCATAATACAATATATAATCTGGACTGCTCAACAGCTAAATACTTAAATTTATGTGCATTATTAGCATTTCAATTGCAATTCTTATGAATGATTAAGTTGATTAGAATGTACCATGTGCACATTTACTATTGCTGTCGTTTCCTAGTCTCTGTGTCAGACAGAACTCTGAGGGAGTATTGTTTTGTTGGAGTGCATCATGTAGTTGCGTTTCTCCATGTTAACTTTGTGCTCTTTAAATATTTGTCACATGGTGACATATATTATATGACCTTAAGGAGCCTTATATGCAACTCATATGGACTCAATATGAGCTTCATGGCAGCGTTCACAGCAATATCACACATCCCATATCACACCTCCACATAGCCAGCTATTCTAGTACACAACAAGCTTATGTGTTACAAACGCAATCTGTTCACATCCACCTTACTGCTGCCCATTCTGAGGCATGTTCACCTGCCACTGACTAGTGTTTCCCAACCACTGTCCTCGAGCGGCCTTGCGCTGGATAGTTTAGTATTCAACTCACTAGCTGATTTTCAAGCCTAGTGCAGTTTTAAGACTCAGTAGGCTGTGAAGAACGGACTTCTTTTAGCCATGTTGGAGCCTTGTTGACCTGCTATAGACTAGAATTTCCCCACCACTGCCCTGAGATGTGATCACTTCTGATTTTCACTTCCCCTTGCACACTTCCACTCACCACTAAGAAAGTGTGTAGTACGTTTATCACACAACTACACACTCACAGTACAAGGGGGCAAGGAGAAGCGGGTCTTTTAATTGGAACACATTCACCCTCAGCAACATAAGCAAACATCATCCTGCCGAACTGTATTATTTGCTTGTTGAATTTGCCAATTTCATTAGCTATAGACCGTCTACACTGTCATATCAACGAGAAGGTGACTATATCAGACTGATAGCAAGAGATGAACATAGAGTTGTTGTTGTTTTTTTCAACGTTTATAACCAAATCACAATGGAAAATATATGTTTTGTAATAATGTATGTAATGTATGTTATGATTTCTTTTACATTTTAAGCATTGTGAAGGTTTATTCTGGTTTCTGCTTACACTTATACACTGCTTTGTCCAACCTTGTTTTCACTGTTGCTATGGAAATTGCTCCATGTTGCATTCTGGGCAAGTTCTGTTTCCTAAGTGGACATCAGTGTTGACTTGTTCCCTTGCCCCTCCAAAGGCTCATTTAACACACTTCACTCCAGGTCTTACAGGAATGAAACTGCCCTTAAGGTGCCATCAGGGATTGCCTTGAGGGTTAGTGGGCGAGGGCAAGGTAAACCCAGAATTGGGCTTTAGTTGCCCTGCAGTGGACATTTCAGTGTCCAGCTCATCAGCTATGTATATCTGTCCCTTAATGATGATACTAAACCGCGTCCAAACCTGGGATCTAGGAAACAACCTTACAGACTTGTTCCCATGAAAAACTGATCAGTTCCACCTGCCTGGGTTTGACACTGACTTTAAGCCATACTCCCACCAGATCAGATTTGAGTGGGTGGGTTCCTGACCTTGTCATCTTAGTAATCATATTTGCAGTGGTCCTTATCAGTTAGAGTGCAGTGGCCCGATAACTGTTGTTGCTCATCTTGCGGGACGTCCTGAGTGCTTTTCATTGTGTAGGTCACTAAACTCTGGTCTTAGGTTACACGCAAGCACAGAAAGGTTGGCGCTGGTAGTGGGTACACTTTGTTTATCTTCCATTAGGTCTGTCTATGTCAAAAACCATGGGATAAAATGAGGTGTTCTGATTTTGTCCAGACATTTTAGAGATGTCCTGCCTCCTTTATGGAGTTTCTCCAATCATAGCAGTGGACTGGTGTTTAAAAAAAAGAGTTTTTGAGCAACACAAACACAACAAGCACTAAGAAATAGGTGTGTTGATTAATTATGGCAAAAATTAAAAAGAGAGAAAAAAAAGTGGAAATGGCTAACAACCAGAGCTTCTCACTCCTGGGCTCTCATAGTGAACTGAGTTGTGGCTCATTTTCATATAAAAGCACAGGAGCTAAAAAAGGTCATTCTGATCATGGCTGTTTAAAAAGTAGGAGAAGGTGCTGTGCTGTTTCATCCTTGTGGTATTGTGTAAAAGCATGCCACAGACATTAGGACCACAGAACTGTGTTAGCTTGTGGAAAAGGAGTATAACACGGTATGTACCCTTTAAGGCAATGAAATTCGAGAGGAAAAATAAAGTAAAGAGGAAGGTTAAGTGTTGGCAAATTTTTTAAAAGCCAAAGGTGGGCTCCGAGAACCCAAAAGTAGAGTGAACACTTCCAGCTCTCGTTGTCTTTTTTCAGCACTTAAACCTGCCTGAATAATCACAGCAGGTTTGAAGCTTTAAACAAAAAAAATTTTCTTTGGTCTTTGCTTCAATTAGCAATCTATTTTTTACAGTAGAAGCAACTCTTTTCACAGTATTTCCAAGTAAGGTTAACTAATTACATTTCACTGTACGTGTCATTCTGTGTTCAACAAGACCTTAGCTTCAGCTGAGGGAATAAAAGAGTTTTCTGTGCTCTAACAGTTTCATCCAACCCCCTTCTGTCTCTGTCTTTGTGTGTGTGTGTGTGTGTGTGTGTGTGTTGGAAAGCCTTTTGAAGCCCTCTCTCTCTCTCTCTCTAGCGCAACCCTGAAAACTCTCTTTGAAACATTCTTCCCCATTCACACTCATCCCTTAATCTTTTTACTTTGACCAGGAAAGGCTCTACAGGTGGAAGACTCCAGCACCAGCAACCAATCAGAGAGAGTTTATCATTGCTGAAAGTAATCTCAGAGTTTCCAGGCCCTGAGAGCCACTCTGCCTGCCTAGCGATAGGTGGCTAAGATTCATTCACTCTTCCCAAATTAAATGGAGCAGTTTGCTGATTAAAGTAGGCCTTTTCTCAGCGAGGATGACAGCCAACATCTTCGGCCCTGCGCTACGTAATGGAAAAAGCTACAGATGAGAACCGCAACGGGCCAGTTTACATAAAAGCAATCGGCTGCTATAGCAGATCACATGACAAACTGCGTTCAATTTGGAGATTGCATCGTACGGCCACGGCTTGCACCTGATCAAATAAACCTGTCCGGTGATTCAGTCAATCTGGAACTGCTGGCACGGAGGCTGTTAATTTGCCAGAGTTAAAAAAATAAAAAAAACACAAGACCGGTTCTGTCTTAACAGATGACTGTACACTCTTTATCTGTTTGTGAAAGTTTTCTTGTCACCAATTAATTAGAAACACTTTTCTCGGACAGTACTGTGCAAAAATCTTAGGCACCTCTGGTTATTACTATTTGTTGTGCGTGTGTGATAGTGTGTGCTGTTGATCAATTAAAAAAATATAATAATTAATCTCACAATTTGCTTCAATTAATCATGATTAATCACACTGTGTCCTCTTCAGACTGAAGATTTTAATAATGGATAATTAAATGTAAAATAAATTAATCAGTGTGTGTGTGTGTGTGTGTATGTGTAAGAGAGAGAGAGAGAGAGAGAGAGAGAGGATGGTGAGAGTGAGAGTTAGTTATGATATTTAATACATATTTTCTGAACTCAAGAGTAGCGACACTGCATTAACATTGCTAAATAAAACCACTAATGCTTCACTAGACTCTGTAAAATGAGTGAACTTTAGGAGGAAATTGTAGCTGAATTTGGTTGAACGATTAATAATGTTTAAATTATCACATTTTAAAGTCCTGTGTGCATTTTAAATAATTTGTAACCACAGTAAACACAAAAACTTTGTGAGTTACTGTAAAGAACACTTCTCCTTGATCAAATGGATTTGAGAAATAACAGCGCACTTGATTTAAAATAAATTATTTATTGTGAGGTGTTTATAATATAATGTATGTGAAGTATCTATAAAAATATGAAGTATTTATAATGTATGTAATAATATTAATGGGGTTTTTGAGCAAATAAGCTCTTACTGCAAAGATATCTTTTTAAATGTTTAGGTGCCTCAAACTTTTGCACAGGCCTGTATAGGCAATTATTCAAAAATTGATCCAAATTCAGAAATTCTATTCAACATAATCCTGCCTAAATCGATTATATCAACTCTTTAAATTCTGTTATGTCCATTTTTTAATTCTGTCATGTATTATCCAATGTGTTCATGTACTGTCCCTTTAAAACCACATGACCACTCTGTAGTCACATGATTCTGCCTCATGGAAGCAACATGGAGGAGAACCTAAATGCTGAGGCCGACTGATCAACTCGAGCAGCTCGTACCAAAGAAAAACACAGCGTCAGCTTTAATGTAGACGACACTGGAAAAAAAAGAATCACACAGCAAATATAAACAGTGGTCAAAAGGCAAGAGAAGAATGAGCTTCCAGCAACATTAGAAAAAATATCCCAGCTTTAATACTGGAGCCTATTTACAGTACAAGCCTCGTCACTGAACTATAAGAGTCAAAAATACACAAACAAAATGTACAATTAATCGTGATATTGACTTGCACTCATATCACGCAGCACTAGCATTGTATGAACACTCACGAGCCATATTATCAGCTATGTCATATTACTCACTGTAGCTCCTCTGCTGCTGCACAATTTGTCAGCCTTCCTCCCACTACAGGACCATCGCTAACAAGATTTTACCTGGTAGGTGGATTGTTCCCCAAGAGTGACAATGAAATGTTGGTGTGATATCTGTGCGACTTCCAAAAGTTACAAATGATGGCACTGTACAGGCTCCTTTGCCTTTTAAAAAAGCAGATAGTTCACAGTTTCCCCAAATTTATTCAGCAGCTAGAATCTCAGCTTGTGCCCCGTTTCAGCTGAGTTTAGAGACGCTGACACCATCTGTGACAAAGCAGAGGGCAAACGAACTCTTCTGACGTTTGTTAAAAAGTTTTAGAAGCCGGGATGTATCCGAACCATCACCTCGGCTGTCATCACGCCAGCTCCAGAGACAAAAGTGATTGGAGGGGTGAGCGTATGCCCGTGAGAGGCTGCTAAAATTCAACAGAGGGCACATATGTAACATAACACGGCTTTATCATGCTACAGCTGTTAATCGGTGAATGGATTACACCAATAGTTCAACCATAGCCTTACACCAATCAGCCAAAACTCTTTTAAAAGTACACCTCTGTGTTTCTACAGTCATTGACCACAAAGCCACCACAGAACAGGTATTACTGCAGAGACACTGAGGTGGTGAAGGGCACATTTGTGTGTATTGTGCTGGTGTGAGTGGATCAGACACAGCAGGGCTGCCTGAGTTTTAAACACCTCACTGACCAATGCTTGACAAAGAATAGTCCAACATTGAAAAAACATCCAGCTGACAGCATCCTGTGTCCACCGATGAAGGACTAGAGGACGACCAACACAAACTGCAGCAACAGATGAGCTACGGTCTCTCATTTTCATTTGCAAAGTATCCCAACATGGAGGATGTGGATGTAATTTTAATATCATGGCTGTTGGATGTGTCTGGTAGGTTTACTTCAGACAATAGACAGTGAGTGTAGGTGTATGATGAGCATGAGATACATAAATGCAAGTGCCTAATGTAACATAACTCCCAGAGGAGGTCCCCCTCTTGAGTCTTGGCTCTCCTCAGTGCTTACTCCTCAGACTAATAGGACTCCCTCAGCTTGTTCATTAAGGGTCTGGGCATAGATCTCTGTAAAGCTGCTTTGCTGATGCATAAGGCACTTGACTTAAATTGAATTGAATGTAATTGAACATTCACCATGTTGAAACAGCACCACAGAGCTGGAGTAAACAGAGAGGGTCCATTCATCTCTAGTGTGTAAATGAGAGAACTCAGAGGGTGAAAACAAAGGGAGATGGAATGATGTCATCATGTGAGTGTTGTGGGAGAGTCGTTTACACTGCACCTCCTCGTCTGGCTCTTGATAACTGAGATGTGAGCAAGAGAGCGAGAGGCAGAGAGAGAGTTCACTGATATTTATATGAGCTCAGTAAGTATCATCAGTGCTTTAAAGGAACTCTAGGTCATATTTTTACCTTAGAATTACAGATTACAGGTTCAAAATAATTGTGATACGCCACTGATATGTTATAGGAGAACAGAGGCTGTTTTAGCTATTCTGGGCACTGCAGAAACTGCACTATGTAACTTTTGGAGGAGGGTAGGACCCCATCCCCCCACTACCCAACCTTTGATTTCAGCACAGTGCTGCAAAAATTAAATTACACTCTGCAAGTGTGTAACTTATGCAGCATCTCTTCTGAAATCAAGGGTATTTACTGAAAACTCCCACTCCAGATGTCATTAGCAAAGATGTCATTACAGGAAACTCCCACTCCTACTTTTCTGGGAAGGCCTTACCCTGACGCTGGAATATTTCTGTGAGAATTTGATGATATTCAGCCACATAAACATTAGTAAGGTAATTTAGTGATGGTCAATGATTAATTCTGGATCACAAACAACACTCCAAGGCATCCCTAAGGCATTTAAACCGTTCCTACACTTTAGAGAACACAGTTCCAGTGCTCCTCAGCCAAGTGCTGGTGGCTTTAAACCCTTTAAGCCCATATTTGCAAATGAACACTGTGACCTTGTTCTCCAGAGCAGCCCATTCTGTTGATCTATGTACTTTACAGGAGGTTATACAAGCTTAAGAACATATAGTATAGCTCAGGAAACAGTATTGTTTTAGAGGCATAAAGGTGCTTCCAGCCTAAAACATAAGCTATTAGACAGTGTATTCGTAATCATTTTAAATAACAGACTCTCATCAATCCTTTAAAATTCTCCTAATGAATCAGAGCATATTTGGGGAATGCATGATAGGGGAAAAATATCTGTGGATTTTTAAAAAGAATATAATTCAGAGACAGCAGAAAATAGGTATAAAGTTAGCGCCCAAAAAGCCAAGGTTAATCGTACTGAAATCTCCATTTTAAAGTAATGCGGAGCTCTAAAACTGTGTGGTTTCATAGCATTCAGAGCGGATCTGTACAACACGCTACAGAGCATTTCTAGACATGCTTTAAAATATCTCTTTACACAGAAGCTAACAGAGTGCTGCTGACCAGGAGAAGGTCAAAGCTACTGGGATTAGAAGGCTAAAACATCTCTCTCTCTCTCTCTCTCTCTCTCTCTCTCTCTCTCTCTCTCTCTCTATCTCTCCTACTTTCCTTAAATCACTTTCCTTTTACCTGTTCCTCCTTTATTGCTCACATTCTCTCTCCCTCTCTTCTCTCTCTCTCTCTCCCCTCCCTACCCCTCCCACACTTAGGGCTTGGAACAAGAGCCATTTCCTCATCGCCATGGCAACAGGAGAACAACAGCAGGTTCCCTGGTGCTGCTTGAGTTGTGAGGCAAGAGGAGGGGGGGTCTCAATCACTCCATCTACTCCTCTTTTCCCCTGATTCCTCTCTCCTGCTGTCATTCTTACTCACGTTCCACCTCTGTCGCTCTCCATCAAGCATCCTTCTACAGGATCAAGCCACTGGAGCCTGACTGCAACAGAAATTGTTATGCACTCTTCCTGCTTCCAGTTTTTTTTTCAATCGTTCACTGGGGTTTTTGAGCTAACTATCCAAGATTAAGACCAGCCCTAGCCTTATCTTTATGGTCTTTCCACCTGGTGGCTATGTTGGCCATAACACAACTGACCATTTACTTCCACTCAGGTCAGAACACTTCTCTCTCTTTAAACAGAGCAAAACTTGATTTGACATTATACAAAAAAATGCTTCAGACACAAGTGCGAGGGAAGCCTGCGGTGTCGCTACCACACAGCTCCATATTCCTGTGTGAGTATATCATGCCCTGTGATGGACTGGCTCCCCATCCAGGGTGTGTTCCTGCCTTCTGGGTAGGCTCCAGACCCACCATGACCCTGATCAGGATGAAGGGGTTACAAAAAATGAATGAATGAAACAAGTGACAGGCTTCTAGCTTGTGGTTTTACCACTGAGTTGACCACTGAGACCCTCTTTACTGAAGGGTGAGATTGAATGTGGAGCTTTATGAGCTTTCCCATTCATTTTTCAACCAGTGGCTTGTCTCCAAGCTTGACAGCACTGTGTGACAGAGGGTGACCTAGCTATGACTAAATCGGAGATATAACTGGGTCAGAAAAAAAGCAGAAATGCTTCACTGTTTAACATAGGGGTGTTCAATTGTTAACACACAGACGGTATAATCTCAGCAGAAAATCATGGAATATAGAAAAGCATGGAGGATCTGGAGCCGCTGCACAAGGGCTAATGGTCAACATGTCCACTGGTAAGTGTTGGTTAGAGGGGTATAAAATCACCCAACACTGGTGTTGGGGCAGTCAAACTGCCTTCCATGATACAAATTAACCCCAGTGTTTACCTAACTAATTCTCTCATGTCTGAATGTGATAAGCCCTCAAATATCTAAGAGCATGGGCAGCCAATGCACTTTGGCACCTTACTTGAATTAACATTACATTTCTTACTCCCACGTTCTTATTCCAATCTGTATGATTGACTGATGTGAAATGTGGCCGCTATCCTGTGGAAGACTGCATAAACATCCAGACGACTGCAGATTATAAGCAACAAAGTCTAGGCTTTAGTGTTCAGGGAATACTCCAAGCAAAAATAAGTAAATAGTCCAAGGTCAAAGTACGAGAATAACATAGTCAAGCCAATAGAAAGGAAGAAATAACACTCAGTATGCATCGAGAAATAAGCAATAATTCACTAAGCACCGGTGAAAACAAACAGCTTATAAAGGCTAAAACACAGGTGAAATGGATTAGAAGTGTGGCGAACTGGAGTGCTGAACTGTTCTCTGATTGGATGGTGAGTGGTTAGTCTGGAATATGTGATCCTATGGGGAATCTGGGTGTTGGAGCTCTCCCAGGTTAGTGTGATAACATTTGGTCATGTAACGTAGTCTGAAAAGCACGTCATGCTAATTTGGGCAGCCAAACAAAGCAAAGGAATGGTGGAAAAAAGAGCTGCAGCGACTGAACAAAAGTGAACAATCACAAACATGGACTACAGTTAGTTTGTTGCTGTTGCGGCGACAGTGTGTTTGTGTTTCCTAAGGAAATAAGAAGAAGAACTGTTGATGGGATTAGTGGGTGGCTGATCCAGATTACTGGGCAGGCCTCCCATTTATTTAAACGGTGTAGGAAAGACTGTTATGATCATAGCCACACTTCAGTCCCTTCACTGATCTGTTCACAGAAACCCATTAGAGACGGAGGCCACGAGCTCTGGAAGTGAAGTGGACTGAAAAATGATATGTCACACTAAACAGCCTGCACATGTCAGTGAGATACTGCTTGGTGCACGAGAATAAAGGAAGTGTAGGTGTGTGTCTTAATGCATTTGTGTGCGTGTAAATCTGATGTGTGTGTGTAACAGTAGTGGGTGGCAAGGCCAGAAATTCGCATTATTATCTAGAGAGTACAGTTTCTGCAGAAAATGCGAGTGTGACTGCAGCTCTGCCACTGTAGCGACGTACTTCATTTGCAGCTCCAAACAATTTTAGAAATTTGAAAGTTGGCCTGCAATTTTCTATCTCAGTCTCTCTCTCAGTCTATCTCTCTCTCTCTCTCTCTCTCTCTCTCTCTCACACACACACACACACCGGGAGATATTCACATCATGACTCTGCACTTTTTATGATAAACTCTTACTGTACAAAAGCTACAACACTTATCGATAACTGTATACAAGCCCACATCTCATCAATAAGATGAACAAAAAGATGGAATGGAGTGATTCATTTATTCATTGTCTTTAACCACGTATCCAGTTCAAGGTCGCGGTGGGTCCAGAGCCTACCCGGAGTCATTAGACACAAGGCAGGAACACATTCTTCACAGGGCGACACACACTCACACATTCACACACACACTCACACCTACGGGCACTTTGGAGTCACCAATCCACCTACCAACGTGTATTATTGGACTGTGGGAGGAAACCAGAGCACCTGGAGGAAACCCACACGGACACAGGGAGAACACACCAACTCCTAACAGACAGTCACCCGGAGCCACCGGGCTGCACCAGAATGGAGTCAATATCTTGAAAAATGTGGGCGCATTTAACCCGACAACAGCGGGTGGAAGAAGGAAGAAGAAGAACAAGAAGAAGATGATTATGATGAAGAAGAAAAGAAACACACTAAAGAATAACACAAGGGGGACGACTGCCTATTGCAGTCACACTATTCGACATTTGTGCACAGTTGGCTTGTATATACTCCACGGAAAGGGGAGAAATTTTTCTGGCCAGGTTACACTGGAGCATTAGGTAGGCTATTAGCAAACTAACATCTCTGTATGACAGAATGCACTCTGGAGAGCCTACACATATTTATGGTGTAGTTTCTTTTGGTGTAGTTGTTTTTTTTTTTTTTTTTGGTTGCTAGCACTTGCTAGCTCTCCAGTCTGTTTGTATGCCGAAACCAGTCTAATGTGTTTATGAAGTCTCTCTCTCTCTCTCTCTCTCTCTCTCTCTCTCTCTCTCTCTCTCTTTGCTAATGACATCTGGATTTTTTAGACCACTGAGAGAACTCCAAACAATGAAAAGCATGAACCAAAATGAGGATATTGCTCTTTTCCTGCAGGTTATGTTGACTTGTTTTTGCTGCTTCGGATCACTTAAGGTGGAAATGTCTCCAAACTCAGGAGACTGCTAACTGCATTACTGTGCTACAAAACTAAAACAACTCAAGTTACAAATGAGTTTCTGTGGTCATTCAAAGAGTGGATAAAAACCTACAGAATAGTTCAACTTCAGCCACGCACAAACCACAGTCGTTATTTTCCCTCAAATACACCATTCCACATTAAAATGCACTAAGCTAAGAACTGCATGTTCCCACAATCGTAGGCATTCCCTTTAAAGCAGGTGTGGAATAATTCTGTGAAAATCTCCTGCACCAATCTGACCTTCATTCTCCACATGTACTGAGAAGCACAGACAGAGATTGCACTGGATTCCAAAGTTGACCAATGGCACCCCCAATTAATCAACCAGTCTTTATTCCACTGTCTAAACACACACACATGCACACACATGTTGCACCCATCCGAGCTGATTATTCGCAGCATTAACAAAGCATTAATCTATTCATTTGAGCTGTGGATTAGCGACCAAATGCATAATCAATAAGCTCCTCATCTTCTCAGCCACTTCCATCCCTCTGAGTGTTAATGTGATGGAAAGATGTGGGAAAAAAGAGAGAGATAGGGATAGAGACAGAGGGGAACTGAAACAGAAACAAGCAATAGTGTAATTGAGGGGGAAGAGACAAGATAGCATGACAGAGAGAGAGAGAGAGAGAGAGAGAGAGAGAGAGAGAGAGATTACAGTGCAATAGAGGGAGAAACTAACACATGTGAGACGAGAGAAAGAGAGAGATAAGTAAAAGAGACAGGGATGACAGAGAGAACAGAAGAGCAAGAGATAGATATAAGTATCAGAGAGAGAGAGAGAGAGAGAGAGAGAGAGAGAGAGAGTAAACTGCAAAGGCATGTCAGCATTAATTGAGATGAATCGAGGACCAGATGTTCAAAACATGGTCCTTTCTTACAGTGTGTGTGTGTGTGTGTGTGTGAGTGTGTCTTCTAACTCTCAGACTCTTTAGGCACTTTAATCACTAATGATTTTTAAATTGAATTTGTCTTTAAAAAAAAACAACCAAGTCCAAACGACGGCAGAGAGGGTGAAAACAGCTGAACGTGTGATTCTTCCTGTGAACGCTTTACTGCGCTCCACTATCCTCTCTGCACACTCACAGAAAAGATGGATAACTCAAATTCCTTTTGGGTTTGTGCTAAACTGAGGCCACTGCATGCAGCAGTATGGAACAGAACAGCATTCTGATGTGTACAATCCCTATCTGCTCTTATCTCACTGAAGGCAACACACCTATATGAGAGCAGATACGCCACGCTCTCTGTGGAAGATAAGAAAACAGACCCATTGTGGAGTAATGTCTCCTTCTGTGCTTTATCATTGGGCTGAATGTGGAGTTTATTCTGAAATGTAGAATGTATTAAAAAAAATCCACATAGCATTGCTGCTGGATTCTAAAAGTGAGCGATACAGCAAAAATACAACATTGCATTACTAATACTACACATCTGTGGAGGTTCCTCAGTGGCACAGCTGTCAAAGTATTGGCCTTGTTCTATCTACCAGGAGATGGTGAGTTCAATCCCCTCAGCTGGCTAAGACTGGGGCTGCATGAGAGCATAGATCTCTCCTCTCCTATCATACAGCATGATGCCACCCACTGCAAAAGTCTGTTAGCTAATATGGCAGTTAGAGCTGGATGATATGGTCAAAGGTTTGGACACATCTTCCCATTACTCATTGGTGGAATAGGGCTATTCACTGTATATAACTGTGTACCAGCTCTACCTCTGCTCAACCCAAGTCATGGTCTCAAACACATTAAGAAGGTGAGCAGATCCACAAATTAACTCTTGACGAGGCCACAGCTGTTCTCTGAAAACCATGCTAGGTGACGACCTCATGAAGCCGATTGAGAGAACGCCAAGAGTGTACAAAGCTGTCATCAAAGCAAAAGGAGGCTACTATGACGAATCTAAAGTAGAAAACATATTCTGGTTTGTTCAACACTTTTGTTTACTGCATAATTCCATATGTGTTCTTTCATAGTTTTAAAGTCTTCAATATTCATTTACAATGAATACAATAATAAAAAGGGCGGCACGGTGGCGCAGCAGGTAGTGTTGCAGTCACAGAGTTCCAGAGGCCTGGAGGTTGTGGGTTTGATTCCCGCTCCGAGTGACTGTCTGTGAGGAGTTGGTGTGTTCTCCCCGTGTCCACGTGGGTTTCCTCCGGGTGCTCCGGTTTCTTCCCACAGTCTAAAAACACATGTTGGTAGGTGGATTGGTGACTCAAAAGTGTCCGTGAGTGTGTGAGTGAATATGTGTGTTTGTCTGTGTTGCCCTGTGAAGGACTGGCGCCCCCTCCAGGGTGTATTCCCTGCCTTGCGCCCAATGATTCCAGGTAGGCTCTGGACCCACTGCGACCCTGAATTGGATAAGCGGTTACAGATAATGAATGAATGAACAATAATAAAAAAAAATAAAGGAAAACGGTTGAATGAGAAGATGTTCAAATTTATGACTGGTACTTTACATTCATAATATGTGGAAGATGATCCAAAACAAAGGGAGAAAAATCCCTGAGTGGGTGTGTCCAAACATTTGACTGGTACTTTAAATCACAATATATTTCTTAAATTCGGTCAATAAGATAAAATTTAGATATTGTTATGAACAAGCCGGATAAAAAAAGCCTCTGAAAAACTGCCAAGAACTATAAGCAACATGACATCACCACCAAAAAAAAAATGTATTGGCTTTGTCAATATTAATATTTTTTAACTAACATTAACTTAAGTGCAATGGATTAATGTCAGCCCCCTGTAATAACCGTCAGTCAGTGACTGATACTATAAATAATGTATATTGAAATATTGAAAATGTGAATAAAAATACATATCATTGTTATTGAAACATTTTATATTGTGCTATATATTGATATTGAATTATTGTCCAGCCCTAATGGCAGTTAATGTCCTCCTCCAAGCATATGGAGCTTTCCAGTGATGTAATGTTATCAGCATTTTGGAAAGATGTGGTCTCAGAGAATACACCCACCCTGCCCAGTAGCACTGTGTGACTGGAGGAGCCTTAAGGCCAAGTTATGATTGTGCATTGGCTCAACACAGAGTATATACCGTAGCCCTGTTCTTGTGAACATTCATACTGCATCACTCTGCAGTTACATCTTCAAACCACTAGGGCTGAATCTCAAATATCTTCCTCAACTCTATGCAGCACAAAATGCAGCAGTGTACTAGTATTAGCTTTTTAACGTGTGTAGTGAACAATGAATCAGTAAATGAATATTGCATAGAAAATATAGGGAAGCTTGATGCATTTTTCCGATCTTAATGAGCTTATACGTGTGAGGGCCAAAGTTTAAAGTTCTGCAGCACAAGAAATGTATTTTCTAACAAACCGATGCACAAACCGATGCACTCTAAAATATAACACAAAACTCAATAGTTGTTTTCTGAGTAAGGTTCCTCTTCTCCTGAATCACTTTTCCATTACTTTTTACACTTACTGTATCTCAGTCTAATAACAGGCCTCCTAACTGAGGTCATATGAGTGCTTGTTGCTTCCCTTTTCTTTCAGAATTCTCCTTTACTTACATTTTAAGAGAAAGTGTGTTGCTCGCAAACATGCACCACTCCCACCTCAGCACTTTACCAGATGGATAACTCGTGTTCTGAGTAACTCATGACCTTCAGGTCAATCTCTGCTAAAAAAGAAGCCAGATTACATGGAATAGAAAGGCAGTTTTGATGTATAAAGGTACAGTCTTTATAAGTGAAAACACTGGGCAGGCTGCAGGGTCATCCAGATCACCAAACATCAATAGGGATCAGCACTTTAACCACTTCTGCGTTTCAAATATCTGCATGTTTAAATGTTTCACTCAATACGGTGTTTGAAATCTGTGCTTCTGTCACGCTGCTGTGACATTGTTATTGTGAATTCATGCTTGTATTCAAAAGGCAGGGGTATAACTGACTCAAAACTGGCCACGTAAGATGTTCAAACTTTAGACTATCAAGCAGAATATGTAATCAACTTCTTTAATGTTTTTTATAGCCATCCATAAAATACATAGGCATGAGTGAGAGAAGTACATTTTGCCAATTAACTGTTTAAGCTTGTGCAGCAGTTTTGCCCCTAACACATAAGCAGAATTTATCGGATTTGAGAAACGGCCAAAAGACTCTAAGTACAGCAGAGTTAAAAGGTTTAACTCCACCCCCCAACCCCACCACCCCAATTTTTGTTGTTGTCCAAAGAAAAGCATGTTTCTCCCACTCTTCACACACTGATAGCAACACCGCAGGAGAAATGCTAGCACAGGCTTCCAGTATCCATAGATTCAGGTGCTGCACATTTTGATGGTATGGTGTGGAATATGGGGTACAAAGATAGTGGGGCCATTCTTCACCAATGGAAGCATCAAGGCCACTGGATATGCGAAAGCTACATGATGATGTGTTTACCTCTTTATGCACTGAAGCTGGCACATTCCCTGAGTTTTGCCAGCAAGATGCACCACCACATTATGGGTGTCAGGTCCGAGCATTCCTAGATGAACAGTTTCCTGGAAAAAGTGAATTGGTCGTCATGGGCCAGTTGAATGGCCCCCAAGGACTCCCAATCTGAACCCCTTAGACTTTTATCTTTGGGGCCATCTGAAGGCAATTGTCTATGCTGTGAAGATGCAAGATGCGCAGCACCTGAAACTATGGATACTGGAAGCCTGTGCTAGCATTTCTCCTGCGGTGTTGCTATCAGTGTGTGAAGAGTGGGAGAAGAGGGTTGCATTGACAATCCAACACAATGGGCAGCACTTTGAACGCATTTTATAAGTGGTCAGAAACTTGTAAATAACTCATGAAAGAATAGAGTTAAACGTTAAAACCAAGCACACCGTTGTTTTTCTTGCAAAATTCCCAATGAGTTTTATGTGTCACATGACCCTCTTCCCATTGAAAAAACAGAAGTTGGATCCAAAATGACAGACTTCAAAATGGCCGCCATGGTCACCACCCATCTTGAAAAGTTTCCCCCATCCCATCCCATCCCTGCCTCAGACAGGAACTTAATATCACCAACCATTCCCATTTTATTAAAGTGTATCCATATAAATGACCCACCCTGTGTGTATATATATATATATATATTCAAATAAGGATGTTAATCCCTACAAATCAATCATCAGTAATGAAGTAGTGAATGACTAATCAAGTCCTGAGTAATAAATCTTCAGTTGGGATTTTGATCAGAGAAAACTTACCTCCATCAATCTCCCACTGTGCAAAATAAGAGGAGGGAAGAAAAAGCACAGTGATCAAGAAATCTTTCATTTTTCCCACTGGCAAGAGTTAATTCAACTGAAATCACTGAAAAGAACATCATTCCATTTCCCTGATCTGTGTTCAGAGACAGCTGTCGTATAGAATGTAGCGTCTGTCACACTGAACGCTTATTTCTGACACTGTTAAACAATTTCCCAGCACTCTCGCTGGTCCTTTATGAGGCTGTGGCTCTGTGTTTATTACCGGCTCGACGTACAGGCCGGAGAATCATACAAGAGGCTAATCATCGGCTCTTTAATGATGATCAGGGCAGGAGCACAAAGAGCGGGCTCATCAAATTTGCATGGTAGAGAACAAAGAAAACACATAAATCTCCCACCCAGCTGGCACCCACAAATGAGCATGGCTAAGATTAAAGTCCCGCTGCCAGGGAAACGACTCAGAGCTGCACCATCAGGAGACAGAGACAGGGTAAAGCTTCACATTCAGGTAACGATCATCACTGAACAGGATCCAATCACAGAAAACCTTTGCACCCACCATGATTAAAGTCTGTTCATTCTCAACTCTTTAAAAATGACCCCAAATAGCCCAAAGACATAGACACAGTTTGCCACTGTCCAATGCCATGAACATTTTCATCATTATCTATAACCACTTATCCAGTTCAGGGTTGCGGTGGGTCCAAAGCATACCTGGAATCATTGGGAACAAGACAGGGACACACCCTGGAGGGGGTGCCAGTCCATCACAGGGCAACACACACACACCTATAGACACTTTTGAGTAGCCAATCCACCTACCAACGTGTGTTTTTAGGATTGTGGGAGGAAACCCATGCGGACACGGGGAGAACACACCAAACTCTTCACAGACAGTCACCTGGAGCTGGACTTGAACCAACAACCTCCAGGTCCCTGGAGCTGGACTTGAACCAACAACCTCCAGGTCCCTGGAGCTGGGTGACTGCAACACTACCAGCTGCACCACCGTGCCAACCTGCCATGAACCTATTTCCATAAATTAGCATCAGATACACTACACAATCAAACATCGGTAGATAGCTGTTTGTCAAAGGAGTATGTACCAGTTTCCCTGCAGAAACATCTTCTGCTCCTAAGGGAAGGCTTTGAACAAAATACTGCACCATTGCTGAGAAGATTTAATGGCATCCAGCCACATAAACATTAGTGAGGTCAGGTACTGATGATGGACAATCAGTTCTGGATCATAAACACCACTCCAGCTCATCCCAGAGGTATTGGATGGCGCTCCATCACTCCACAGAAGGCAGTTCCACTGTGCTGGGAACCCCAGCGGTATGTCTTACTCCCTGTAATTAGAATTAGATTCATAGCATATTTAATTTAACTGTAGATTTGTAATAAATAAAAAAGGTAAACAACTGGATTTAGTTGCAGTCACTTCACAGAACTATTAAAAAAATCCAGTGTAGTTTTATATTTTATTTCTCACAAATATTTCAAGCATAATTGAAAAAAGCTGATTGCTCAACTGAGCCAAATCCAGTTTTTCAACGGAGCAGCTGACTTGAAGTAATGCAGAGCAGTGAGGAGGGCATAATAATGGGCAGCTGCGTGGGCATGAGGCAGGGGCTGGAGGACACATGCAGCGTGGGGTAATGTTCTCAGTTACACATCAGCCCATCGAGCAAAGCTCAGGATGAGGGGCAGCCAGCAGGTCAGCGCTTCTATCAGCTCGGATCAGAGAGAAGGAGACAGCCATAGTGACCCTACATCACTCATAACCCTAGCACATGGACAGAAATGGACAGAAAGCTGAGGTCTGCTACTGCTCACATACACTACCAGACTTACTCTGCACACCTGAATGACTGAAAATATCATTATAGTTTACAGAAGAAAGTCAATTTTACCACATTTTTTACTCGTTCAAAAGCCTTGTTTATGAGGAGGAAACCACAGCACCTGGAGGAAACCCACGCAGACACAGAGAGAACACACCACACAGACAGTCACTCAGAGCGGGGCTCGAACCCACAACCTCCAGGTCCCTGGTGCTGTGTGACTTCGACACCACCTGCTGCACTACCGTGCTGCCCAGTTCTGAAATCCCTGAATGAATCAGCGTAGGCTCCAGAGAGTGGGTCCCCCAATGTGAATGGCCATGTTTAAAATAGGTTTAGTGTAGAAATTATATCAAGGTCATTAGAATAGAATAGAAAAGAATACAATAAACAATGTTGATGATAAATATATACATAGTTCTGTGCAAAAGTCAATTATTCACTCATTAAATTTGGTGCACAATTCTTCATTCATTAAAGTTTCATTCAACAAGATATTCGTATTTCAGGAGATATGTGTCAGTTGTCATTTCAAGATTCAAAGAGACGATTCTTTACGAGTCGACTCAGCTTCACTAAATATGTTTACTTTAAGCAACAGCATTAACAGTACATTAATGTTAAGCAATAGGTATGTAATAGAGCATAGCTCAGAGTCAGAGGTGTCTGTTCATAGACACCAAGGATGTCAATCCCAGTGCGTTCAGGTGTCTACCAGGCCATTGGGTAACCTTCTTCACTAGGTGTCTCCTCCACATCAAGCACGGGAACTCACACAATGCACCTGTGAGTTTAGCTTGAACTGTTCACTACCCTGTCCTCATTATTTCCAGTGCAAGCTTGCAGCAAATGTGCACAAATATGGAAGAAATCAACACATAGTATGGACACAAACAAACAGAAGAGCATACATGAGCTTTTCCTTGATCTGATCATAGGTAAAATATATAGGGTTACTCTAGGGGACATATATAAGTTAACACCAGGAGAGGTTACTTTAAAAAGCCTGAAAGACATTTATTTACTTTTACGCTGTACTGAACCAGGCAAGCCACCAGTACTTCATACAGTCACTCAGTCAGACAAAACACGCTCAAGCCCCCTCTCACACAAACAAAAGCAGTTTGGGAGATAATTGCTCTAGACTTGCGGACGTCAGATAGAACACAAAGCAATTTATCATAAATTTCAACTCATATCCTGCTCAGGCAAAGAAATACACCAAAATGATACATGGTGCGATTTCAATTTCAGCCTGGTGCTGAAAATCAAAGTGATAAACATCTAAAGATCTCCTGCTGTCTACAACACTGCAGCTGTGACTAAGAGTCTCCAGTCTATGGTTACCAACACACACCTGCTCTTATCTCCATCTACAAACACTCTTACACAAGAAAAGAGGATTTCTGTAGTGGATAAATATGTCTATACTCTATAGAGTAGATGTCTCAATCTGTGCACTGTGGCGGTTTGGGAGTAACTTTTAAGAAATGCATATTGCAATGAATATTATATCATATCTGTAATATGATACAGTGTATTATTATGGGGATGCATTCTCTGCAGTTTCCAATGCTTCTGAATCACTGCTGTTTTCTGTTGGGTTTTCTGTATCTCTAGCCAAGTGTATTAATGTATGTTGCTTCACAATAGAATAGAAAGCTCTTTTCACATCTTACATTAAGGGGATATGTGTTATGTAGAGATTCCATCTGCCTATCACTCCTAAAACATTGGCATATCATGCACGGCATTATTCAGTTACCAAAAATAACTTTAGTCTCATTACTGTGCTAATTCTGCCAGTGAAAGAAACTTCTATTTGATGATATGTATTTTTGAGTGTGGACATTGCACATAAAAGAAATATCAGTGCCATATTATTTACATCACCTTTATAAGAGATGAGATGTCAGTGGATAGGTAGTGTCACTATCACACAGCTCCAGTGTCCTGGGGTTGTGTGTATGAGCCTCGATACACGTGACTGTCTGTGAGGAGCTTGGTGTGTTGTCCCTGTGTCTGCGTGGGTTTCCTCTGGGTGCTCCGGTTTGGCCACTCACAAGTGTTCATAGGTGTGAGTGTGTGTCGCCCTGACAAGAGCTGGCGCCCCCTCCACGGTGAGTGCCCAGTGATTCCAGGTCAGCTCTGGACCCACCACGACCCTGAACTGGATAAGCAGTTACAGACAAAGGAATGAATGAATGTCAGATGATAGAACCAGTGCCCTCTACAAGGCACTCTATGAGGCTGTAATGTAGATATAAATATTGTCTACTATCAGCTGTAATTCTTTTCTAAAATTTGCAAAATCAAGTGCTTTATAACAGATATTCTTCAATTTTAAAGGAGTTACTTGATGTATTTTGCCATTCTAAATGTTTAATCATGTAAATGTATTCCTTTATTCTCTGTGCTGTACGCTCTGTTGTCAAACATAGCATTAACACTGGACACTACATTGTGACTCTCTTAGATGTAGGGAATAGCACATCTTTAACGAAAAAAAAGGCTGGAAAATAAAGACACATACCCATTGTGTAACATTGAAACTTTGACAATATATATATATATATAATATTCCTTTGGTGGTTATCCATCGTGCATAGGCTTTACTATCATATGATAAAACAGATAAAAGCTTTAGCTGGTTTTACATATGACTTCTGTTTTGTCTTAACCCTGTCTTACTACCACCGTTACAACTTTTGTAGTTAGTTTTCTGGTAACCAACCTGAATGCATACACTCTTCTCTGGCTCTGTCCCACATGCCCCTCCACCCCGGGCCAACCCCTGTTTGGGATCTCGGCCATGTCTCTCCTACAGTATCCTGCATGGCTGTCCAAGGAACAGGTATATGCCAAATTGACTTTGTACCAGTTTTTCTCTCCCACAGGATCACTGCCCTCTTACATCTTCATAACTTCCCATTACCTATGAGTCATTTTTACTGCTGATGGGTCCCCCCTTATGAGTCCTGGTTCCTCTCAAGGTTTCATCCTCATGGGTTGAGGGAGTATTTGTTTGCTACTATCGCCCTTGGCTTGCTCATAGGAGGCTTGGGCCTGGATCTCTGTAAAGCTGCTTTGTGAGGACTTTCTAGTATGAAAAGTTCATTCATTCATTCATTTATTATGTATAACCGCTTATCCAATTCAGGGTCGCGGTGGGTCCAGAGCCTACCTGGAATCATTGGGCGCAAGGCAGGAATACACCCTGGAGGGGGCGCCAGTCCTTCACAGGGCAACACAGACACACACACACATTCTAGTATGAAAAGTGCTATATTTAAAAAAAAAAGACTGATTGATTGATTGATTGAGATAAATGTTAAATAATCCGAAATTATACATCTGAGGAAGAATTAATGTACGGTTGAAAATGTTGTGGTCATGTTTAAAACATTTCACACTGGAAGACCTGGTGTAATAGAGTGTGAAACATAGCTGTCTTCCATGTGGAGGACTAGTGTTTAGATTCTGTACTTAGGTAAACAAACTATACTAAACCTGTAAAAGTCCCTGGGCAAGAGTCCCAATGCAGTACTTTAACTGCAGGCGACAAACGTGAGCAATGTTTCAGAGCGGCACAATACGTCATTGTATATGTACCCCAGGAACGTCAAGTCAGAGCTCAATCAAACACTGACCAATCACAAAACTTCAGACACTTCACCTTATTTATGCTAAATACAGCTTATCAGAGTGGCACATCACATCAGAAAAAGAGAAGGGTGTCAAATGTGTTAAAAATGACATGTTACATCACGCAGCGGTGTTGATTAATTTATTGGGAGCATTGGGAGTGTTTTTTTTTTTCCTGCATCATTTGCACTTAGGACATAGCGTAACGGTACATTTGCCTGCCGCAGAATGATTAGCTTCTCCCAAATGCCATAAACGTACATGAAAAATGTTTGATTTATTCCCTTCAAGAAAGTATCACCACAGGGAAAAATGTAGTCAAGCAGTGTACCGAGACATTACTTTCCCACTTCTGCAACTCTGTGATGGAGAAAAGAAGTCTTGGCCTCAGGGAGAGTTTATTCTCTCCTCTCATTAAGATCAGGAGACTGATAACTTCTCATCCAAACGTCTCGGCGACGTCTGCGCGAACAAAGGAGCTAATCATGCAGGAAATGTTGCGGTTATGAGATGGAGCTTACAGTAGAGTGATACAGGCCTGTTCAGACTGAATCCCTTTTGTCTTTCAGGTACAGGGGATTTAGACTCTCCACAGGAGGCTTCGGTTCTCCCCAGCAGTTGGTTTGGGGAGGGGCCGGCTGTGGGTTTTCTTCATTAAAGTGAAGTCAGCCTGTGCCTCGAACGGTGTAGTTACACCACAGAAAGCCGCCTGCGTGAATCGCTCAGGTAGATAATGCTCAAAAAAGATGCTTCTCGAGTCCCAAAGGCTTGATAAAGGAGAGGCTCTGACAAACACGACTGCTTTATAAAGAGAAGTCGTCTTTATTGTACCTGTGGGCTATGTGTTCCTACTCTCCCAGTTAATCCTCGGATAGGGCTAACTTGTAGTTTTCTACAAGAATTTGAACAAGAGCTCTATCAGACGGAGAGGTACAACGCAAACAAAGAGAAAAGCATATCATGAATACTATAAAAAAAAAGAAAAAAGAAAAATGTTTTATGTTAACAGGCTTACAAGCACTGCCAGGAAAATCAGTAAATAAGTGATGAAAATCAACAACAACGAAATGCCTTACATTTTATACACTGAAAGATCACTGGATTCGGAACACCTACCTTGTATCTACACTCACTGTCCATTTTATCAGCTCCATCGACTCTACAGGAGCACTTTGTAGTTCTACAGTTACAGACTGTAGTCCACCTGTTGCTCTGCATACTTCCTTCTCCCCATTCATGCTGCTCTTCAATGCTCAGTGGTCCACCTTGTAGATGTAATGTCAGAGACAGTTACTGCACAGTTTGTATTGGTCATCCTCTAATCTTTCATCAGTGGACACTGGGCTCTGCTTGTTCACTGATGGACTGTTCTCAGTTCAGCAAAGACATTGAGGGCTTTAAAATCTCGAGTAGCTCTGCTTTGTCTGATCCATCATCAGTGTCACTGAAGCTCTGAGAACAATCCACTAGCCAAATCATACCTGGGGACGAGAAAGTATGCAGAGCAACGGGTGGACTACAGTCTGTAACTGTAGAACTACAACATGCTCTTTACAGTCAGTGGAGCGGATAAAACAGACAGTGAGTGTAGATACAAGATTCCTAATCAAGTGATCTCTCAGGGTAGTACATATTACAGAAGAAATTCAAGCTTGGGAAGGTTCTAGGGGCCCCTGTTCTAGGTTTAGTTATGTGATTATGCTTTGGCAGACCACCCTGACAAGGCCCTTAACCCACCGAAGCAATTCCATAATGAAATGCACTGAAGGAACTGCTTTAAATCTTAGTAATGACTGGAGTCAACAGAAGTAGTCAACAATGCAAAGCAATAAGCTTGATGTATAGGAGGTAGTGAAAGAGTTAATGCAGTGCAATATAATGAGCTCAGAATATTACTGTGAGATCACACCTCTCTACACTAAGGCTTGAGCTATTGCACACACTCATGTACACACCTCCAGGCATCTCTCCACCATGGAGCCAAGTGGCTGACAAAGAGATAATTCTTACAGGAGGTCATAATATTGGTGGCATTAAACAAGCAGACACACTCTAGCCCTACACCACCCACATGCCCCCCCCCAACCTCCACCAGCTGCACTAACTCTCAATTTATAAAAGTGGCCCCGCAAATCAATGGGGATTAGTTTTCGAGCAAACAATATTGGTATGCCGGTGCATTTCCATTAAAGAAAGAGAGTGTTATTGCCCTTCCGTGGGGCTGGTGTAATTTGGTCCATCGATCTGACCACAAGCACGGCTAATCTGCTGCAGTGTAGAGCTCCATACAAACAGCAGCGCTGAAATATTGCAAACTTGCTCCAACGTTAAAAGGAAAATAAAAATCTATATGTGTGAGAGGGAGGCGGCGTAAATAAAGAAAAACACCAAGGATAATAATACACACACTTATACAGAGAGATATAACACAGGCAAACACACCCAACTGCTCGCTGTGTGTTTGGGTGAATGTACAGAAAGCCACTTGCTAAAGATATAATCTCCCTATTGCTGAACACAATGTGTTTAAGAATAGTGTCTGATATAGAATCACAAGACCCATAAACTATAGGTTTATAATCAGGTGTCCCCTCTCTCTATAGCTCCCACTATTTCCCCCTCTCACTCAATGTCTTTAAAGACATTGGAATAAAGGAATAAGCTAAGGATAAGAGCAATATTTCACTGAATCTTTTTCTGACAGACTTAAGTTGTTCATTCTTTTATTGTCTGTAATCGCTTATCAAGTTCTTCACAGGGTGACACACACTCACGGACAATTTTAAGTCGCCTATCCACCTACCAGCGTGTGTATTTGGACTGTGGGAGGAAACCGGAGCACCCGGAGGAAACCCACGCGGACACAGGGAGAACACACCAACTCCTCACAGACAGTCACCCGGAGCAGGAAACGAACCCACAACCTCCAGGTCCCTGGAGCTGTGTGACTGCGACACTACCTGCTGCGCCACCGTGCCGCCAACTTGAGAACAATCCAGTCTTGGTTGTGTTCCAAAAACACCTCAAGAAAAATGGTGCTATTAAAGTACTCAAAAGAAGGTTCTTTATCTTAACAGAAGAGTAGAGGAAATTGTTTTTTTGTTTGTTTGTTTGTTTTTTTTATGTGAAGCCTTTTTTAAAGCACTTACATCAGGTTTTACATCAAAGAAACACCACTGAACCTATTTTCACACAGAAAATCAACAAAACATCATTTAACAAGTGCTGCCTAAGCTCTGGCATATGAGGGTACACTCTTTAAAATGATGGTTCTTCAAGGTTTTTGTTAAAGAAAATGCTTCTTTATAGAACCATTAAAGAGCACTTCACACGATTAACGTGTTCTTGCATCATGAAGTTGCTTCAAATTGATGGAGAATGTGCTATCGATGATTCCATACAGCACCTTTCAGAAAAGGCTTTTATATGGCACCAAAACTGTTCTTCTATTGTTATGGGGTCAAGCAGTGCTGGGCGGTATGACCAAAATTCTATATCACTGTATTTTTCAATATTATATTGAATAAACGTCTGTATTTGTCAGCAGAGTGGTTAAGAGTACCCTACTCCATTGTCATGAGATTTGTACATTGTACAAAATAAAACAAAACAAAACAAAACAAAAAACATTTCCACATTAGTATTATATGTAATACAGGTTTGCATGGACCCACAGTCATAATCAGTTTTCAGAGGGTGGCACTAAATTAGTGAATGAATCATATATCATGACAGTTGGCCTATGAAAATATGGCTGTAAAAATGTTGAACATTTTATTTAACACATTTTTCAGAAAACTTCAAAACTATAGGCTAATTTTCACAATGTATACAAACCAGTCTGTTAATGTTATCCATCTCTCACCCGTTTTCAAAAAATAAGAGATGTTTAGATATAAAGTAGCCAGAGCTGTTTGTCAATGATTATACTGCACTGAAGAAGTCCCAGATATCTTACCTATTTAAACAAATAAATAATAACAATAATCGTATATAGTAAATGTGCAACTCCCAGCAATAATACTATTGATATTTTAGCATCTGCAGTGTTTGTTTAGTCCACATTCGACCTTGTAAACAGACAAGACTCCATTTTTTTGGCAAAAGTTCTTCCGGTCATCATCTTCTAATTTAGTGTCTGGTACCACTTCTGGTGCAGAACTTCCCCTGTCCATTTTCACCGCGCTCAACACCTCCACTAATACTTACGCTCCGTTCCTTGTGTGTTTAGCAGCGCAGCAATGAAAAACGTCCCCTGGGAAACAATTTACCACTGCGCTGCGTTCCAGACATGGTTATGCTTTATAAACTGGTGTGGCGGGTATATAAAATATTCATATCACAACAAAAATAAAAAACAGTTTTTGGTGGAACCAGTATATCACCCAGCACTAGTGTCAATCATTTCAGTGACTTGTAGAACCTTTTTCTGAAACTCCATTATTCTGAAGAACTCCTTCATGATGCAAAGAACCCTTAAATCGTGACGTTATTTGAGTGTTCACTGTTGTATATAGAAGCATTTCTTTAACAAAAGAACCCTTGTAGAACCCGCATTTATAAGTGTGTACATTAGACCAAATGATCATCAGCACTGTGCGGATCTACATGAACACAGCCTACAGACATCATTCCTGCAGCACATGAAATGCTCTAAGCTCCAGGATCCTGGGGTTGTAGGTCTGAGCCCCAGCTTGTGTCACTTTCTATGAAGAGTTTGGTGTGTTCTCCCTGTGTCTGTGTAGGTTTCCTCCAGCTGCTTCGGTTTCCTACAATCTCCCACAATCCAAAAACACATGCTGGTAAGTGGATGGGCTACTCAAAAGTGTCCATAGTTGTGTGTGTGAGTAACTGTGTGACTGTGTGATGCCCTGTGATGGACTTATGCCCTGTTCAGAGTGTGTTCCTTCCTTGTGCCCGATGACTGCAGGTAGGTTGCAGACTGTGCCTTGCACGTGATGATGAGGATTACGGAAATACAATAATCCCGAGCACCTGGAGGAAACCCACACAGGCACGAGGAGAACACACCAAACACCTCACAGACAGTGACTTGAGATGGGGTTCAAACCCAGGACCCCAGGAGCCTAGAGACATGGCAGAGACATGATATGTAGAGCTACCCTTTATTTCCATATATAAAGAAAGAAAGAAAGAAAGAAAGAAATGTGAATTCCAAAGACTTCTGCATTTCTGCTCCAATACAATGTTTAAACACTCATTCAGAATGTTTTAATAGGAAATGCACCATTCTAGAGGAAGTTACAGACTATGGCACAGGGTATGATATAAGCAACGTACCTGCACAGTTTAGTGCACTGAACTGAGTTTTCATCTACATCTTAATGACTTCAGTTGTGGTGGTTTTAAACCTGTGAAGGAATAAAGAACTTCTGCCCCAGACGAGCAGCCTTGAGACGTCCACAAAGACACAGAGATTAAAAAGTAGCAGTTATATCCTTTAAATATATTCACAGGTATTATGAGAAATACACACACACACACATATAGACATTTTCGAATAGACCACAAGGTGAATCCAGTGATCTGAATCAAGTCTACATTTCCAGCTGACCACACGAAAAAAAAACAAAAAAAACAGCAGCTTCCATTTTTGCAAACCTGAGTTCATTTCCCTGCTGGACATGACATGCAAGCCTTAATTTCACAGATCAGAGGAGGGTGCAGCTCACGTCTATACACTCCACAAACACACACACACACACATACACACCTGCTAAAATGAACCAGGAAACACCTACAATTATTTAGATATTACAGTACTATTTTCTTGTTTTTATTCATTCTTAAACGTTTTTACCTATTTTCATTCCTTAGTTTTTACCCTGAGAAATGTATAATTACTTTTATTTTGCAAACCTATTACAAAGTAATAACAAATACATAGTAATAAATAATATTCCAATATATGAGTCTTCACTATAACATTGTACTATCGTAATATAAAACAAAGAAAAAACATGGTTTGACTGTATACGATAAGGGGTTTTAAGGGTGTTTGCAAATGTAAATCATAAATAATAAATTATTCCTTCTTTTAATTTCACAAATAACAAAGATAAAGCAAAAATATAGGTTCCGTAATCTGTCTATCACCCGAGAGTGGATCTGCCACTTCAGCGTAATGTCTCTGCTTGTTCAAACAAATACGAGTGAGCAAATTAAAATCTGTCTCTGGTGTTCAACTCTACCACTAAAAATGTGTCTTTGCTCCTCAGAAAGACAAACATGTTATTTTTTAAAAAGGATTCGATGATGCTAACTGCTAATTCAGAGCACTGTATGTCTTTTAGCATAAAAACAAAACCATGAGGACACGGACATTAATACCTGACATTTTAGAATGAGGTTTTTGGCCAGAAACTTTTGACCACAGTGTAATTTATAAACCTTTGCTCAGTATGTGGACCACAGGCGGTGGAACTGTCTGTGATTTATTACTATTCTCTTTCTGAGTCGCACTCTTAGTGCTCAGTGCTTGATTTTCTTAAATCCAGTGCACTCCCCTATGCAATGCTTTGTAGTAGCTATAATCTGGCCTCAATTTATGTAAAAATGTGTAAAATACTATATATTTAATAAGTAATTACATGATAATTAAATAGCTATGCCATTATGCAGACATATGTATTGTGTATTCAATCAATGTTTACATCCATCAACACTTTCCATCGGCTTCAAAATATAATAAAACACATCATTTGCATTTGGTAAAGAGGAGATATCAGTTAGAGTTCTGGAACTGAAGCAACTTCCCATGAGCTTCAGTAAACCGTGCTCAAAGACTTGACTTAAAGGGTATAAAGCTCCATTAGCTGCTGTGGAGCTGTACTCTCTGGATTCTTGGAGCATTTTTTTTAAATAGATTTGTGATCAAACCCTCGCAGCAATGTCCCAGCATGTGGTAGAAAGCCTTCCTAGAAGAGTAGACACTGCTACTACAGTGAAGGGGGACAAATGCCTATTAAACACCCTTCATTTCAGAAGAACTGTTGGAAGAGCAGGTGTCCACAGACTGTAGCCTTAAGGCACACACCATCGCTTCTGATAGTCTGTCACTCTTGGTATCGGACAGGGCTTTTCAGAACATCATTTGACTGTCAGTGGCGTGTCCAGAAACAGCCAGCAGCGTCTACAGGGGACGGACACATTCCCCAACACTGCGGAACAGTGACAGTCTCGCTCTCGCTCTCCAACGCCCGTGTGCTTCTGTTGTGTCAGTTGCCAACAACGGTGCTATAATGACTCAACCTACGCCTCTGAAACAGCACGAGCATTCACAGCCATCAATCATAACCCAGCAGCTGTTCCCCAATGCCTCTGCATTAGATAAAGAAACTGACACAGAGAGAGAGAGAGAGAGAGAGAGAGAGAGAGACCTCTGCATAATTCTTCATGCCGAAGAAGGCTGTTTTCATGTCTAACAGCCAAAGAAGGCAGATGTTTTTTGCGGGAAAAGCTCTGAAAAATCGCATCAGTTCATGAATATGCTCTCAGTAATCAGTCTGCCATTTCCCTTACACATCTGCATACAGACACAATCAGTACAGCGACAAATATCATTTCTCCTTGTTTATCTTTGTTTTCCATCTTTTGGGAGCCTGGTTTCTAACCATCAGCAGAAAGTGTGGTGTATTGGTGGGTTAGTGTGGCTAAGACCTTACTTTTGATTCAGTCGCAAACCTTCTTTTTTGCACATCATAAAGTAGCAGCCAGTGTTCAAAACAGACCCACGGGAAATTACGTGTTAAGTCTGTCAGAAGTGTAATGGGTTAATCCCAGAAGTTTAAAACACAAGAGAAAATCAACGCTGAGGAAAACAACAGAGTCCTGACCCCAGCGGCTCTGAGTAAGGGCGGAGTGACTAAAAAACAATCAGCGTCTAAGACTGGAATGAAAACCCTGTGGATTCCTTTGAAGAACAGACTGCAGGTGTCTGTCCATCTGTTTGTCCATCCATCCATCTATCCATCCATCTGCCACTGTCTGTGTTTGATTTGTCCAGCTTCTCCAGGGCCCTAATATATTTTCAGAGGGATGGTTAAAGACGACTCAGAGGTAAAGCTGTTTCTGTAGTTTCGGCCCTGGAGGCAGATCTGGTCAGAGCCATGTCCGGCAGAGAGTTTCCACGGTTACGCAAACAGCCCAGGGCCCAATAATGACCCGTTGGAGCTGAGATACCATTTCCCATCAGAAACAAAAGAGTCACGCTGCATCTCTCCAGCTCAAACCTCTAACCCCTCCACATCCCTGAGGAACCTCCTGACACACACTCATCCATCTTAGTCAAGACAGAATGGTGGGAGGGGTGTCTTCAGCAGGGAGGTGGAGAAAGAGAGAGAAAGAGAAGACTAGAGAAAGAGGGAGAAACTGCAAGACTGAGAGAAGAAGAAAATGAGAGAGACATGGACATGGATTGAGTGAGAGTGCTTGGTAATAGGGAGAGAGAGAGAGAGAGAGAGAGAGAGAGAGAGAGAGAGACAGAGAGAGAGAGAGAGAGAGACAGAGAGAGAGAGAGAGAGAGAGAGAGAGAGAGAGAGAGCCCTCTCTCGGCCAATCTTTCCAGTAAACACAATGAGGTTAAATCACACTGGAGCTAAACAGAACAAAAGCTGCTAAATACTGTCAGCTGCAGAAACACAGACCTGTCTGATGTTGGCTGATGTAGCCGGGGAATGTTAATCCTGAAGCACGTCCACACTTCAGCATGGACGCACTCACGTAGCTGCAAGCAAAACATAACCTGAACTGACCCCTAACCATAACTTACATATCACCTCAGAAATGACCAGAGCTTGGACACGATAGGATACGATTAACACGCTCCAAATTATGGCCCAACAAACACACCACTGTAATATTAATGACATTTCCTCTGCTCTGAAGATTTACCTCTGGGGACATCCTGAGCTCCATTTCACAAATATTCAAAGTATTGTTTTACTCTGTTCTTAATGAGCAGGTATGATTGGGTGGTGGCTCATTCTCAGTGCTGCAGTGACACTGACTTGGTGGTGGCAATTTGATCAGACACAGCAGTGCTGCTGGAGTTTTCAAACCCCTCAGTGTCACTATATACAGACAACACTGTCCAGTGTCCACTGATGAAAGACCAACACAAACCGTGTAGCAACAGATGAGCTACTGTCTCTGACTGTACATCTACAACATTTAAAAAAAATCCATAAAATGTATCTTAAAAAACGTGAAATCTCAAAATTTCACCATAATATATACGGTCAAAATGTATATGACATTACAGTATTATTTTTGCCAGTCGTAAATTTTATATTCAAGAACTGTTTCTTGAACTGTTTTGTTTAAAGTACCTTTCTTTTAAAATAACACATATGTACCGTAAAATCCCCATAGCACTTACATAAAAATAAATTTAACATGTAAATAGTGTGACAAATGAGAGAATGGAGACTGAGATATAGCCATATTTAGAAACAGGCATACTGCATCCTATATTCAGCCCTTAAAAGAGGTATTGCCAGAAGGAGCAAATAAATGTGCAGTATCTAGGTGCCACACTCCAGCATTCGGAACACAGGCTGATGGTGAACTTTCCTGACCAACACACACACACACACAAATACAAAGACACAAAATAATCCCCAATAATACCCAATGTAAACCAAAATCAAAAAGTGTCAAAGACAAAACAAAGTAACTAAGAAAATATGGAGCAGCAAGGCATGCTGGGAGCTCTTTATTAATGAGTCTCAGCTCCTCCCAGTCATTGGACACTTGTACTGCCCATAACGGTTTGCACATTTAACAGTGAAATAATGTATTTTTTACAGCAAAGAGATGTAAAAATTAGTGTTTTGGCTGATAAACGTATTTACGGCATTTCACAGTTTTCCACCTTTTTAGAGTTTACAATCATTTACTGTCATGGTTTTACAGTTTTTCACCGTAAAATTTACAGACACTATTTACAGTGACGGTTGAACAACGAGGTAGATTATTTTTCCATGGGGTTCTGGGCTAATTTCTCGTCAGACTCATCCATGTCTGTGTTTTTCCCTGACATCCTCAGCGGTCATCTGAAAATTTGTAAATCTGTCCAATTTAACAGCCAGGTCTGATTCTTGCGTTGGATTAAATAGGGGTTTGGGCACTGCTGCGCACTGAATGTAGCCCCTGAGCTCGCGTTTTCATAGATAAATATTTTCCAAGAAGCTAAACAATAGGAAACTGGAAGAGTTAACATTACTGAACCAGTTACTTGGTGAATATGTTAAAAGTTCTCCAGACTAGGACAGCGTTATCAAAAGAAAGAAATATATATATATATATATATAATCAATAGGGAAAGAGGAGATGATTGTGACTATAAAAGAAGTGATTATAATAGCCGCTGTAGTTTATAGTGTTACTTTTATATTCATATAACATAATTAGGTCCTCCTGTAAGGTCAGTGCAGCTGAGAGAATGGACAGTGAGTGCAGAAACAAGGAGGTGATCATAATATTCTTATATGAATGTGTATTCAGCTTTGGGTGCGAGTGTGTATTCATAGGCACACTTGCTCACACATCCTAAAAGCTTTTCATAAAGAGATATTTGTATTGAAATTCAATAAGGACCCAGCTGATAGTCCTCGCTGATGTTTAGCATCAGGTCTTATATTTCACTTTCTTATATTTTAGAGGGTTAGAGAGACCCATGTCACAGCAACATATTTTAATAGATGTGTCAGGTGACAATGAACAAAATCTCCAGAGAAAACACCACCAGTGAGAGAGAGAGAGAGAGAGAGAGAGAGAGAGAGATCACAAGGTCAGTAGAATGTGTCTATTTTTCCCCCAGAAATGAAAAGCTGACAGAAAAATGGATGCAGACAGTAGCAGAGGTATAATAATGAGTTATCCATCACTGCAGGCCACCACAGCATATATCCACTCTCTCTCTCTCTCTCTCTCTCTCTCTCTCTGGCCGGGCAGTGTCCCGAACACAACAGAACCTTGCCTTTCCCCTCGTGCCTTAACATAAATTGCTTTAAGTGACCCCATCAAAGGCCTCCCTCACCTTGCCCACCTCCACCCCCCTCCAGGTCTGCTTCAGTGGTGTGTACGGTGTCCCTTTAGAAGATGTTTGAAGGACTGCTTTGATGTGTTCTGATGCCGTGTGTCTCACTTCAAACAGCAGCAGCGGTTGGATTTGATCAGCGCCACAGCGCTACCGCAGACAGCTTACACGGCATTTCCCCCAAACAAGGTTTGTGAATTAAACGGGACAGACAGGGATACCTCAGTGAACAGGCACAGCACAGGAGAGATGATGTGTGTGTGTATGTGTATGATAGTGAGAGAGAGAGAGAGAGAGAGAGAGAGAGAAAGAGAGAGAGAGAGAGAGAGAGAGAGAGAGAGAGAGAGAGAGAGAGAGAGAGAGAGAGAGAGGGGGAGAGAGAGAGAGAGAGAGAGAAAGGGAGAGAGAGAGAGAGAGAGAGAGAGAGAGAGAGAGAGAGTCTAAGTGTTTTTAGCTATGAAAAGTACATTTTTTGGAACTGGTTTTTAACTCTCTTGTTCATTCAACCATTCACTCACTTGCTCAGCAACGGACACTGTTCTGTGCTTCACATCAATGACACAGTGCTCTTATATAATAATAATAATTAGTGCTTTTGATCGATTAAAAAACATTACCTAATTAATCTGCTGAGATAAATCATATTTTCCCTTAAGACTGAAGCTTAATTAACTGATATCTAAATGTAAAATGAACTAATCAATATAAGATCAACACAGGGAATTTGTATTTATATTAGTAGTGTCCATAAATTAAAAATGTAATCACAACATTACAGTTAATATGGGTTGTACACTACATTTAGCAGTGCATTGTGGGATTGTTTGAGTCAGTCAATATTATAAAAATGGCCAAACACCAAAACTGCACTGCTTATATTTATATATATTTATTTATATTCATAGATTTGTTATGGGGGGCACGGTGGTGCAGCAGGTAGTGTCGCAGTCACACAGCTCCAGGGACCTGGAGGTTGTGGGTTCGATTCCTGCTCCGGGTGACTGTCTGTGAGGAGTTTGGTGTGTTCTCCCTGTGTCCGCGTGGGTTTACTCCGGGTGCTCCAGTTTCCACCCACAGTCCAAAAACACACGTTGGTAGGTGGATTGGTGACTCAAAAGTGTCCATGAGTGAATGTGTGTGTGTCTGTGTTGCCCTGTGAAGGACTGGTGCCCCTTCCAGGGTGTATTCCTGCCTTGCACCCAATGATTCCAGGTAGGCTCTGGACCCACTGCGTCCCTGAACTGGATAAGCGCTTACAAAGAATGAATGAATGAATATATTTGTTATATATTATTCTCAAGCTGGATCAATTATATTAACATTAAAGCTATGTTATATGTCTTTAAACTGAACATTGAGTAGATGGTATCAATTTGAGCAGATATCAATGAACATGTAAACAATAAGTACGTCCATGTTAGTATAGGATTGGCATGTGTACCAGTATGAGTATTATTCTTATTCACTAGTTGTTTGTTTGTTATTATTATAGCATTTTTGAATGATGCTGATATTTTTGATTATTTATTTGCAAATCTAGTGTTTTGTTATGGTGTTAAAAGTATTACATGCAAATGCACAAGAGATTAATTTAATTGAGAAATGTGAAAGATAAATGAATGAATATCTGGCAATTCCAGTGGAAAACTGAATAAGTACATCTGCATGGAGTGGGTTTTAATTAACAAGTTAAACGCTGATCATTTCCCACCGGTTCTGCTCATGCTATTGTTTGAATGTAGACAGAAATAACCCTTGCTGTCCATAGCAGCGGATTTGAGCCGTCACTGGGCTGTTTATGGTGTCAACATCAGTCCTAATGAGGAGGAGGTGATAGCATGTGGAAAATCATTAGTGCTGGGAAGCAGCAGCTGTGTCCGTGCGTGTGTGTGTGTGTGTGTGTGTGTGTGTGTGTGTGTGTGTGTAATTGGCTTTTTCTAAGACTCCTCCTTTCCTCACCTGCTCCTTCTGTGCCCCCCTCCCTTCATTGCAACCCATTTAGTCTCTTATTTCACAGCTGGCTGTCGTGTTCACAGCCACAAGGTTTCTTCCTCCCCTCCTCCACAGCAAGCTCACTTCTTTTCCCTTTGGGAAGTGCCGGAGAAATGAGCGACTGTCAAACGCAAGGCGAGGATGACAGACAGAAACACGTTGGTCTTTAAGGGAATCCCAATTAGGCAGAGTCACTGTTAGCCAGAGTCAAATGCATCCATAGGCAATGGCTCCCCGCACAGCACAATAATTAAACTACCCACAAAATACGTTCCGGTTTGGAGGAGGGGGGGTGGGGGGGTTCGCCCACCAGGGGTGTCCCTGATCCCTCGTGGTCTTTTAACATCTACAGTGCTTTGTGGGTTTCTTTCTGGTACAAAGAGATTAGACAAAGATCAGACAGATCTCAGCAAGAACATAGGACCGAGATCAGTTCTTCTGAATGATTCAGAAGCCTTCAGAGCATTTGGTTTCATTTCCGAAGACCTTTCTTTTAGCTTTTTTTACCGACTAAGCCTGACTGGCGCAGTCTGTCTTTCGCTGTCAGCAAAAATTGCAACACTGTATATATAAGAGTGCTCTGACAGGCTAAATTGATAATGTCTAAACATTCACACTCGACTGGCCTTCTTAATGGCGTCATCCATTTCATCGTACACACCGCGAGTGATGGAAGGAGTAAACGGAGCCAGTGTTTTCACTTTAGCTAAGCTAGCAGTGACGTGTGAAGCACCATGAAAGATCTTTACCATAAAAATCTCAAATGCTGCTGGTGAAATATGCATTAGGACTTTAATATGATGCCCAGAAAAGCCCTTAAAGGAACACTACATAACATTATTTCCTTAAAATCACAGCTTTTGATGATTAACTAACCCATAACAGGAAGAACAGTACTACTGCACTTCTACTCTGGGCTCAGCTACTCTGGGCTCAGCACTGCAGAAACTGCACAATGTAAGGTTTGGGGATGGGTAGGAAACCACCCCAGACTCCCTCCCCCTCCCCACTGATTACAGTACAGTGATGTAAAAATTAATTAGAGGGGGGAGACCCAGGAGCAATAAAAAAAAATGCAAATCTTACCTAGTGTTCCTTTGATAAGGGAATTTAGCTATAAAATGCTATCAATTACAGATACAGATGTTTACTGTACAGTTGTGTACACACAGCTTTGTACAACATCCACAGAAAATAATTAAATTAATTGGAACACTGAAGCAGCTAATAATGTTTTTGAGCGATGCCATCAAAAAACACCTATGGCATCTTTCGGAGACATTTACATTGATATAAGAACCTTAAGATTTTTACCGTCTCACACTTCTTAAACATAAAAGTGGTTCTATGGCAGGGGACACAAATATGCAGACCACAGTCCAGGTCTGGACCCAGACGCTGTCCAATCAGGACATGGTCCTGTAACTGATAAAGTATTAAGAGCTGTTTGATTTTGAGTGTTTGTTTTAAGTGGTGTGACTCTTCTAGTCATTATGGTTCAGTTTTACAAGACTAATCGCATGCGTCTCTTTGCACATCACACATGATGCTGCTCAGCCAATCAGATCTGTGCATTATGATGAGCACTGTGACTAGAATAAGTGACACACACGGGGACACAGCTTTCCTGGCGCCAGTAAAAATAGCCCAAAGGACGTGATAAAAGCTTTTATGGGACACTTTCGGGACTAAATGAGAAGGGAACAATTAGCGGTTGAAATTCTCATAACTGTGAACATGGATCCTGTTTCCGGATAAAGTTCTGTTCTTCAGCATAAAGAACCAATCAGCTTGCTGTTAATGAATGAAGTCCCGCCCTTCAGCAATAAGAGCCAATCAGATTGCTGATTTTGGAAAAGCAGTAAACTCAACTGTAACTAGTTTTATTTGTAAATTTAGCTTGAATGTGAAAAGGACATTTTATTTACTGTTTTTGTTATTAATAATGATTAATAAATTGTTGAAATATATTGAAATGTTATTGAAAGTGTAATTCAGTTAACTACATAAAATTATGCTATAATTATAATGCAATTTTAATGTACAGGATATGGCACTGATCATAAAGTTATTTGTTATTTTCTCTAACTGGGCCTTAATGAATTGGAATGAATTACCCCTGTTCTATGGTGTCACTCATAGAACTCTTTATAGTGCCTGTATTTTTAAGAGTGTAGCCTTTGCAGAAAAAAAAACCTCTCCATTAACACCCTTAGTCTCAGAAGACTAGGGAACACTGGTTATGGTTTCAGTTTTCACCTGTTGTGCTGATAAGAAAGTGCCTGAGAAAAATACACTGCCATGACAGGGACGGAGTAAGGAAAATGTGGAAGCAGTCAGCGAATCCCTACGTCAAGCCACTGTTTCATCAGCCCTCTGCACGGATATCTGACCATGCCAAAGAAACCAGGGCGAGCGCAGTCTGTAAGAGTTCCCAGCTGAACCGTGTCCGTGTGGAAATGCTACTGGAATGGCAAAACTCACTGCTCAGAACCTTTCAGCCCTGCAGTGTAAGAGCAGCTATAGAGTGTGTTTCTGCTTGGAAATTGTCTGATAAATTGCAGATTTAATGCAGATTGATCAGGAGCACTGTTACATGTTGCAGAATTAAGTTAACTTTTAATAAGCTGCACTGGAGGCCTAGTGCTCTGTAGATTTGATTCTTGCACTGACTTTCTACAGTGACACTTAAACAATCTTTAAATATTAGTACAAAAAAACATAAAGGAACCTTCCAGATATTCATAGATTTCAATTCTATAATTTGTTATGTGATATAATTCATAGTAATTACAAGTCCATTGATTGTGCTGTTTCACTAAAGCCAAGCTTCTATTTTTTTGGAGCTTTGGGTTATGGTTAGAGTTAGGACTAGGTGCAGGGCTAAAGATAATTTTTTTATGCTTCGCCAGGCATCAGAAATGAATGTTTATGTCCACAAAGGAAAAATATATATTTACATTGAACAAGAACAATTAAGCTTGCTGGCGTTACAAAGCAGAAAAGAGAATCAGAATCTAAGGCCCTGTCCACAAGGATACGGACATTTTGAAAACATTTGACATTTTGAAAATATCCCCGTCCAGGCGAATACAAAAACAGTTGTATTATCATGCCATTCCAGTAGGGGGCCATAGTAACTCTTTAAGAGAGACATCAAAACACCAGTAAGCATGAGAGAAAAGTTTAATCCCAAATTTAGGGGTTTTAATACTCCCTATGTAGTGCACTACACATGTAATGAATTTACTTAATCTAGATGTTAATACTGTAGTATATAATGTTAAGTCCAGTGCTAGCTGCATGTATACATGGTAGTTTAATAACTTATGTAACTCCCCATATAGAGTATGAGGAGCTATTTGTATTTTTTAGCCAGAGACAGGCACGCTGTGTGATGTCAGCATCTAATTTCACCCAGGCCTAGGGCTGGCACCAAGAGTACATCTGCACATCCACAGTCACTGGGTAGTGGAGAATAGAAGAACACACTACACTCCACACAGACAGTGAACCGAAGCCTGCCTCAAAGCCAAAACCCCATGGGGAAACAGGTCATTTGGCCATGGAAGTAATGATAAATTCTGCAGTCTCAGATTTGCAAGTATACCATGCCCTACCCGGACTTTTTTTTTTTTTAAGCATGTTTACTAAATTCATGTTTTGTTTGCAACAGCTCCGGTTTTTGTCTGCTGTACACCACAGCAGTAACAACAAGACATTACTGACTCTCAGCTCTGCCACCTTACGGGTCATTTAAATGCGAGGACAGGGAGAAGTGAGCTAATGCTCTTTATCCCTAGGATGTAAACAACAGGTGACAGGGACACGCGACTCACAAACCTGACAGGGAGTCTAGTGGAGACAAAGGGAGAGAGACAGAATATGCCCTGCGGAGAGAGAACAACGGGAACTGACCTGTCTGTGGCTCGTGGAGGACTGGGTGAAATATATGTCATGGGCACAGAGAGAGAGAGAGGAGACAAGGAGGAATTTAGAGCTGACGCTAGCTGTGGAGTGATCTCATTATGTTTACAACTGCTGTCATGCAGGGATGAAAACCCCAGGATTCTCCATTCCCTTTCTTACTCTGGAAGTTTTTGCTTCCTACTGCTCTGCTGAGTCTCCTTCCATTCCTCCCTCTGGAAAGCCAGCATTGCTGGACAGTGCACCAGTCAAGGAAGAGGCAGATAATGCGTTTGGCAGCAATTAGACAGTGACCATCAACGGCTAATTGTGTCGACTATCAGAAAAATCGTGATAATACGGGTGTCCTAATAGCTGACCACAGCAAATGAGTTTAGAAGCCTCAGCAGTGTGTTTAATCCTCTGCCGCTGATACTGCATGCCGTTGCGGTAGGAATGAATGCTTAAGCTCTCAAAGGCTCTGGCATCAAAATAATGGCTGTTTGATTTGCATGTATGAATGATGAAAACCAGCTGTAATGTGCTTGCGCAGAGGGGCTGGCCACGATGAAACGCACGTTTAATAACCCATCAGTCAGCTTCATTACGCGGTAAAACACTCTCACAAACAGGACTCTATTACTCGCTTCGGGAGGAAAGGAAAGAGGAAAGCTGAAAGACAGAAGGGCTGGGGTAAAGATGGCGATCAAGCTGAAGTTGATGAAGCTTCCTTTGAGGGATCTTGGGCGACCTCGTTCCCGCCCCTGCAGCGGATAATGCGCCCCGTCCGTCGTGTTTGCTGCTTGTCTCAACATTAGGAGGCACACTGACCATTTAATGGACATCCTTCCTGGCCTGTCACATCAATCTGTTCCGCTCCTGTTCCCTGCCAGCTGAGTGCAACTGCAGCACAATAAACAGATGCCTCTTCTCATTGGTGGACACTTATCAGAACGGAATTTTTAAAGTGTTTATAAACATAAAACCTAAATGGAACACAGTATGGTCAAAAATGCTTCCCAATATTTATTTTTAAATAAAGGGTATCAAAAACAGTATTAGCAGAGTATAGTAACCAAATATATTAATATCTCAATTGTCATAATAGCCATTTTTAGTGGTTGATATATAGTCTCAGAAATAATTGTGATAAACAGTATGATTGTCAGATTTAGACCATATTATGCCACTGATTTAATGATAAAAGCACAGTAAGGCAATTGCACCCCTTTAAAGAGCAATGAACATTTGGAGTGCAACATTCATTAATTCATTCGTTCGTTCATTCATTGTTTGTAACCGCTTATCCATTTCAGGGTCCACTCGGAATCACTGGGAGCAAGGCAGGAACACAACCTGGAGGGGGTGGAATTGGAATATAAACATGTTTAAATATCCAAAATAAATTAAAAAAAAAAGAAAATAATAACATAGTTTTCAAGCAAATCAACATAACAACCTCAGAATAAGAATCAGACGAAACCAGAGAACAGCACAACTTGCTAAAACATTGGTCAATGTCAATTCTTACATAAACAAACACACAAGTAAACAGAATGGGCAATACTGAAATAATTTGAGAAAATATCCATAAATTGGATAACAAATTCACAATGTACTTATTCTCACAGTCCTAATATCAATAGTGTAGTATGTTCTGAGGACAACCCCAAAGCAGGAGCACATCCGAAACAAGGTGCCAGTCCATTGCAGAGCAACAAACACTCATTCAGTCACTCGCAAATCATACACTTGGGAAGACTACATGTTTAGACTCAATGTTGGAACATTTCTGTGAATATTTGATGGCAATCAGCCCTGTCATTGCGTTATCTGTGTTTTGTGTTTGGGGGGGTGGGGGGTGGGGGGGGGGTTAATGTGTAAGTAATGTGTGAAATAAAGCAGCTTAATTCACTTATTTTAAGAGGTTGTATATACATATTTGAACCTAATGCGAAACACATTGCTCTTGGGTTTTCAGTATACTCAGCCATGTTTTGTTAAAAAAGCCATTGTTACTCCTGTTTAGATGGCAACAATACTGAATAATCAAATGAAAACACATACCCTAGGAACACATACAAAGTATTGTTTTTTGTGAAGTCCACTGAGAAATAGGAAGATACAAAGCTTTCTGCACAATGTTTCAACTAATGTTACTTTGTTCCTGTGAAGTCAACAGTCACCGGTGGGCTTCCATGCTGAAGGGTCATTGCCTGAACTGACCTGCTGTTCCCCATTAATCTCACGGGCGTTTGACCCCTTGACCTCAACACACAACATATTGACTGGACTTCAATCCATACTGGAGAGCTATGAGTCTTTCTTTCCCCATCTGCCTTTCTCTCATCATCAGTATCATTATTAAAATCTAAATGAAGACCTACTGAGTGGAATTAAAGAAAAGGATGATTGTTTTTAACCATGATTCTATAAATATTATTTTTCTTTTCATTTTAATTGTATTTTTATTGTATTTTATCACCTCAGTAATGACTTCATTACAGAGAAACTTCTCATAGGGTGTGAGTATCTTGCCCAGTGACTTTTTTTTATATGTATTTAATTTATTTTGCACAACAGAACAAACACATTGGAAAAAGAAAAACAAACAAACAAACAAAACAGTGCAGAGAAAATACAATAATAAAAAAAACAGAGGTCTTGTACTATGCACATTCCAAACTGAACTTGATTTATAACTTAAAATAAATATTATATAAATTGGGTGAAATGGTGGCGCAGCAGGTAGTGTCGCAGTCACACAGCTCCAGGGGCCTGGAGGTTGTGAGTTCTATTCCTGCTCCCAGTGACTGTGAGGAGTTCTCCCGGTGTGTTCTCCCGATGCCCGGTTTCCTCCGGGTGCTCCGGTGTCTGTAGGTGTGAGTGTGTGAGTGAATGTGTGTGTGTCTGTGTTTCCCTGTGAAGGACTGGCGCCCCCTCAAGGGTGTATTCCTGCCTTGCGCCCAATGATTCCAGGTAGGCTCTGGACCCACCACGACCCTGAACTGGATAAGCAGTTACAGATAATGAATGAATGAATGATTATATCAATTTTGGGTTTAGATGAAGAGAAGGAATACACAAAGAGAAATAAAAAGTAAAGCATTTGAGGCAGTGCTGATTAGACTCTAGATACACAGCAAATTCACCAGTGTTAAATGAACACTATTAGTGTTAACGTAACACTGAGAGTGTTAAACTATTACACTAACAGTGTTAATTTAACACTAATACTGTTGATTTAACAGTGGTAAATTTGCTGTGTAAGTATTCAAATAACTGATAGAAAAAGTGGACCTAGCTAGTCTTTTGAAGGACTTCAAACTGTTAAAAGTAGTCAAGTTGAACAGCTAGCAGCTCCAGACAGGTCATACAAGGTCCTCTGAGTAAAGTTGTGAATTGGCATAATGAGTCCACATTGTTATAGCTTGGTGGGCATTTACCTGCCATGTGGAAAGCAGCAGTTCTCTGCGCATCGAGGGATCACAAGTTCAATCCCAGGCAATGCCATGGCTATCTTTGGCCTCAGTCTATGTGGTCTGGGGTCTAAATATTGCCAGTGAATATGTAGAATGCTCTTTCCTTGTTCCTAACACTCAGCACAATGCTAGACAATGCGGGCATCTGTTGGATGATGTAACATAACTGGCATTTATTGCTCTCCTCCAATCAGGTTGAGCTCCAGGGGCATTGCGTTAGCCAGAGTTTGAAAACATACTTTATAAGATACCTAATGCTTCAAATGTCTTGGGGTAAATTCTTGCTCACCTTAACCCTGCATGTGATAGGAAGAGACCAAGCTCTTAGGTGAAACTGGTGAAAGTTGGTAAAAATTAATAAAATACAAAAACAAAATACTATAGCAGAAAAATCCAGAGAATGAAAGCAAAGACTGGATAAAAAACACATGAAAATAAGCATTTAGTAACTACAAAGAGTAATAATGTACTGAAGTATCTTTTAAAAACTTATATTTAATGTGTTTGTTTATTTGTTTTTCTATTTTGCATTTGCAACATATACAATTTGTCATTTTTGGTTCTTAGAATTCTTCTGCAGATTTCATTATTTTCTGTTTAGAATGTCTAACACAAAATGAACACCATATCTAACACCATAGAAAATCAGTTCAAAAATACAGGACCTATATAATAGCACTTGTAGCGTTGCTATCCAAGCAACAAATGAACACAGAGTTAATTCATCACAGGGCTTTCTGCTGTGTGTCTATTCTTGCATTATACCTGCTGCAAAGATTTGAATATAAACCTTGCTTTGAGTGACCGTTAGTAGCGTGGGCAGCCTGATGTGCCCTCACTCTCTGCAGTTAAATCTCCCAATTCATTTGTGTGCATATTATCCCCATAACCTTCCTCCTCCTCTAAATGACTTTCAACTACTATCTTCAAAAAAAAATTACACATACAAAAAGGAAACATGGAGAACACTGATATTTTGTTGTGGAGACACTAGGCTCAGTCGTGGAGTATGGAGCTAGAGAGATCAGTTGTGGTGCATGGGGCTTGATCACAGGGCACAGAGCTTGGTCATGGGGCCAGAGCCGCAGTCGTGTAGCACCAGGCTTGGAAACTAAAATGGCAGAGATGGAAATTTTAAAGACAGACTGAAAGACAAGTTACAGCTGTCGTCTTCTCAATGAACAGTAGGTACTTCCCAATTACTGAAAATTCCTGGGGGATATGTCGTATGATTAATAACTGAATAATCCAGGTGTAAACGTTAAATCCTAATAAAAAGAAATTGTAACCCATCTTTTTACCAACAAACGTTCTCAGCTGATTGAATTCCTGTCAAAGCTGTCTATCAGAGCCTTTCTGGTGTTCTTATTCTCTGCTGACCCCAGTCATGACCTCAGTATTTCCACGCATCATTTCCTAACTGCATTGTCCCATGTTGGCCTCCAGCTCTTTTACGTCAGTGTCCACAGCTTTGTCCAGTTCACGGGTCAAACTCTTTGCTGCTCACCCTCTTCGCTAATCATAGCTGAAATGAGGGCCACACGCCTGGGCTCCTGTTGATCTGGCATTGTGAAAGGCCAAAGGCTGGCAGCACAATGGGCTTTTGTGTGGGTGGCAGGCTGAGTGACAGCATGCTGCTGGACAGCACACAGCACGGCACACTGGTAACTGGACTGAGATGAATGCAGGAGGAATACAGTACATAGCATGACCCTGTATAGTTTTGTTATGGGGCTTTGGTCTCAAAATGAGACATAAAACAAGCTCTAATGTGCAATAATTACCATAAATACATGGAAATGTATTCATAGGAATAGCACAGGCACTGACAAATTTTTAGGATACACCTGTTTAAATGTATAATTTTCATCTTAGATGCTTGCAATTGGGAAACTAAATCGTTTATTATCTTTTACTGGACAGCTGGACACTCGAAGGAGAAGACTAACCTGTTCAGTTAGCCAATAGGTGCTCTCACTGACTAGCATTGTTCTGAGTGATGATGAGGGTCTAATCAGCCTTGCAGCCACAAACAGCTGAGGAATTAAGAGGGATCTAATGAAGTCTCCAGGTGATAGCGCTAATACTCACAACTGACCTATACTTGAAGCTCTGATGGTTCTATCCTTCGGTGGCCTCCTCAGGCACCGAAACCTATACCTTGCCCCCAATCGATCTGTGTGATGCTAGTTTGATGGTCTGCACAAGCTTGATTTTTAATTTGTGTACCAGCCCACTCCAACCATACATTATGCCTACGCCCACCCGAAGAATCTAGCATCACACATGCCAACACATTCACCTGTCTGTTATCTGCCTGCTTTACCTCTGTGTCAGTGTTTAGATTGGTGGTTTTCATTGGCAGAGTTGTTATTATCTGTCCTACCCATTTTAGGATACACAAAGTGAGCAATGGTAGGTTGACTTGCAAAAGGAAAATATGTCAACATGGCATAAAACTGTCACCTTGGACCAAATTATTTACCCATTTTAAATCATTAAAAGCACATTTCGGTCGATGAAAAGGCAGATGTGAACACTTGTTTGATGAAACATAAATTGCAATAAACACATCAAATGTTTTTCTGCCATAAACAGGTGCTTTTTTAAAGCAAGAAAATGTGTGGCAAATAAATTTAGATGACTATTTATTTTAGTGTAGTTTCATTGAAGGGAAAAGTTAGTCAAATGTGAGTTATTCAAATGTGTCCATAATTTAAAAAATAAAAATAAATATAATAATAATAACAATAATACATTACCTTCTCATAGTGCAAAAAAAAAAAAAAAAACAGGGTGAATACTTATCCTAATAATCCACCTTATGGATTCCACCATTAGTACCGGTTGGGTATGTTATGATTAAACAGCATGCAGCATGTCTGATGATTGATGTACTGATTGATTCATCACATGGTTTCCTCTGACATTCACCTGCTGGTATGTTTCATCCCGAAAGGCAATAATCTGACTCTCTGAGCCTGCCACTACCAAGCAACACAAGTACCCACACGCTCAAGCCCACAACTTATTGGTTGTTTGCCTGCTGTGAGCAGAGGAATTGTGAATTTGATACTGCCCGCCATTAACTTCACAGATCCTATGGGACCCTCAGACAGACATGTTATGATACCCAGTGTGGATGTCTGTTAGCTAACATCTGGGCAGTTGGTGTCCTCCTCCAAACGTATTCCAGTCCAGTCGTTGTTTTAGCAGTAGGTCAAAAAGAAGCGGAGGCTGGCTTCTGTTTGAGAGAAAGCATGTGCTACCTTTTCACTCGCCCTGCTTGGTAGCATGGTGTGATTGGGAGTGTCTTAGTTAACATGGGAACTGGTAATGACTAAATTGCATTGACAATTGTGTAGAAAATATATGAAAACACTAGTCTTTGTCTATAAGAGCACAGACAAAATTCTGACTTCTGAAATGTACGAATTTGCTCTGGTGGATGCTGTCTCTGACTCATTACTGTAGTTAATGACACATTCCTGCCCACATGCTAAAGTTAATTATGTGTGAGAGCTCTTTGACACGTGATTTCAATCTCCATTAAAACTAAACAAAAAAGCACAGCATCTGTCAACAGCGTCCAACTCAAAAGAGCTCAACTTCCCTTTTCAGCTCCATTCATTCGTGACAACAAAAGGTGTACCAAGATCACCTAAAAACTAACAGACAAGTGTGCGTTGTTTGTACATGAGGCATGTGTTGTCTCACAAAGAGCTGAGAAAGAAGCTTTGTTCCCAGACTCTGAAAAGGCCTGTCGTCCCAGTGTGAAACAGTAGTGAGACTATTCAGGCCTTTTACAGAAAAACGGCTTCATCTCACTCTCTTTCTCTCACTTACTCACACACACACACACACACACACACTCACTCCAGAGACAGAGGTCTCACGTGAGCTCCAGGAGAACGCCTTGATCCAACTGATGAAAAGGCGAATATTTATGAAGTTCAAGCTAGAGGCTTTATATGTGTGCGCATGTGTGTGTGTGTGTGTGTTTAGGGATGTGTGTTACATGCAAAGAGAAAGAGGGAATTACATAGAATATGAATGAATAGTAAGAATAGATGCATACACTAGGGATGTAGATCCAGGCATATTTTCATGGATCGTTATCCATATTAAAGCAGATCAAATTCCAGTCCTTTGTTATTTGTATTTTTTCCCACTGCACTCTACTGACATCATTGAGGTGACGTTATTGAGTACAGTACTGTGCAAATACCTCCAGCGCTCAAGGATGTTCTATTTAAAAACTAGCCTATTTATTTGAACAATGTATTCGCTCAGACAGAAACACAGACACTAAGGTAAATAAAGATGAAAATCCACTTAATAGAAGGTCATCCAGTACATACAGCACTGTGCAAAAGCCTTAAACACCTACGATTACTTAAGCAATCATACACATGTCATGATTCACACTAAAGTACCTGCTTTTCTTTGGTTCCAGCTTTGGTTTCAGGTTCCAGAACCTATTTATGTTTAATGAAATGTGCCAAACCCTTTAAAATTAGGTGTGTGAACAAGAACAAAACCAGTTCCACATTGGTAGGAATGGGTTTCAGGCACCCGCCCCCTGTCTTGTAAACACTGGCATCTTTACTATGTTACATGTATTTTGAGTAATACTCGATGTGCTTTGGTCAGTGTGCCATTATCCTGCAATATTTGCAATCTTAGAATGTCTCTTAGACAATCACATTGCAACTGACTGTGGTATAATATTATTTTAATTCATTTTCTTATCTATAAATGTGGCGCTTGTATAATATTCGATATAGTTAACACAAAATAAGTGCTGCAGTCACAGCTCCAGGGATCTTTTAATGTTTATCTTTAATTTGTTTAGCAGTGCTAGCTTTTGCAGATGTTGTAGCTTCATAAGCATGTTGAATTTTAATTTAGCATTAATTATCAGCCTAGCATTGGCCTTTTTATACCAAATCTTGGTAAGTTTTCTTCTGTTCAACGTGTTTAAAGTAGGGCTGGGCAATTAGTCGAAAATTAATCGAAATCGAAATTCAGAACTTCTGATCGACATCATTTTGTTTATATCCATTATGTCGATTTTTTTTTATTCTGTTATGTCCCCACTGTGTGTTCATGTAGTGTCCCTTTAAAACTACACTACGCTGTAGTCACATGATTCTGCCCTTCTCTGCCACATGAAAGTAACCTAAACATAGAGGCCGACCAAGTGACTCGAGCAGTTTGTAGCAAAGAAAGACACAGCGTCTGTGATTTGGATGTGCTGTATTTTGACTATAAGATGACAGTGCTAAAAAAATAAGAGAGGAACAAGCTCCCAGCAACATTAGGATAATATCCCAGCTTTTATACTGGAGCATATTTACAGTACAAGCTTCGTCACTGAACTATGAGGGTCAAAAATACAAAAACAAAATCATCGTTCATTAATGGTAATCATACAATTAATCGTACAAATAATCGTGATATTGATTTGCGTTTGCATTGATTTAAAGTGTGTAGTACAATTTTGTTTCACAGCTTGGGTCACAATCAGAAACATATACAAATTCTGGACATCCTCATTCAGACAAACACACAGACACACAAAATACATACAGACAGTGGGCTGTTTTTGTTACAGTTTCAGAGTCTTGGTGGTCTGTTTACATGTCTGTGGGATTTGCAATGCAAGGGTCAGGTGCAGTATAGCAGTGTTGGTGTGTGTGTGTGTTTGTGTGTGGTGTGCTGACAGTCTAGATTTACAGTCTCTTAGTTGCACATTCTATCCCCCAAACCTTCTCCAACCTCAGGGTATTCATAAACATCCTGCTCGAAGCCATATTCACTCATCCCTCAGAGCTAATAATCACAGTGGACAGCTGTTTTAATGCTCCAGCTCAAGATTTTATTGCTTATAAAGCACAAAGAGAAAGAACAGAGAGAAATGAATGCCCATGCAGACAAATAGACTGCATCTGTCACTATTCCAGGCCCATTGTTTATAATCATTTAAAATGTCAAACAATGCTTTTCAAATTTTTTAAATCAATGTTCAATAGATTGCATTCAACAATTCAAAAACCTATTTTCTTACTGATGTAGAAAAGTATTATCATACTGTCATTGGCACATTATTATTGTTTTCTTTGGCTGCTGTTGAATTTGACTTTTTGCGTAATATGAAAACTACCCTATCATCATGTTAAAGTTTAAGGACAAACCGACTATAATACAAAGTTTAAGTAGATTTCAGAGCGTCTGAACTTTTGAAAATGACTCATTTCATAAATTCAGAAATTCAGATCAAATCTCAAGCTGTGTGTGTGTGTGTGTGTGTGTGTGTGTTCGCGCATGTGTATGTCCCTCCTTTTTCTGAGTCACTCTTTAAAGTGATGGATGATGATGACGATATGTGTGTGTGTGTGTGTGTGATATGTTTGATCAACAGAACCTGGTTGTAGGTCCATGATCTAATGATGGCCTGCCCCTCAGGGAGCAGTCAGAGTGGACTTTGAGCACAAAGCACTGTCTCAGATCACAGCACCAGCAGAGTCCTCACACTGGGGCCGGGCCTCATTCGCTTCTCAGAATCACTAATGGGCCTTTTTAAGCAGCCTGCTGAATATTATTGTTTTATTATAATGTTCTGTAGTTAAAAATCTTACATTTTATACATTTTAGCCAAGAGATGTTGTTGAAAAGAGTCCTACTTACACCTTGCGTTAATACGTGTTTTATATCCGCATTGTATCTGAAGAGTTTCTATTGAGTTTCTATTGAGGGATTTGGTGTGACCAGATTATATTCTTATAGTTCCATGCAAAAAGCTCATCAGTCCACACATTCATTCATTCATTCATTATCTGTAAGCGCTTATCCAGTTCAGGGTCGCGGTGGGTCCAGGGCCAACCTGGAATCATTGGGCGCAAGGCGGTAATACACCTTGGAGGGGGCGCCAGTCCTTCACAGGACAACACACACACACAAACATTCACTCACACACTCACACCTAAAGACACTTTTGAGTCACCATTTCACCTACCAACGTGTGTTTTTGGACTGTGGGAGGAAACTGGAGCACCCAGAGGAAACCCACACCAACACAGGGAGAACACACCTACTCCTCACAGACAGTCCACACATCCTTCCTGTTATTCCTGAAACCTGCTATAAATAGTTGGGTATTATAAATAGTATAATATTCTCATTAGCTATTACCAGCGTATTATACACTGCCAAACACTGGCAGGACTATATACAACTTGTTTTCTAGGTCTTGTTTTGGACACAAGACAGATGTCAGGACTGCTGTGGGAGAACTGTGACTGGTGTTAAAAATACAGAAAACCTGTCACTTGTTCACGTATGATATTCATTTCACTTCTGTTTGTGTAACTGTATGCAGATAAAGAACACATATGTTTTATACTGTAAAAAATACAATCCAATTCCAAAAATGGTTTGAGTGATCTGATGAGTCTGGATTATTACACAGTCAAATGAAATTCAAATTTATAACAGTGTAAACAGGTTCAAACTCTCGCATTTGCACCATTCCTTTGCACCATTAGGCCAGAACTCTACTGCAAGTACATGAGCAAAATGGCCAGTTTCACAGTGCCACTGTACATATTATAAATTGTAGGACTCAAGGGAATAAGAAATCAATATGGCTGTAAATCAGATCTGCTTTATTCCAATAGCCACGACAGCAATAAACATGACAAAATGTACTTGTTGCATAAATGAAAAAGAAAAGTCTTAAGGTGAAGTTTGTAGCCAATAAATTGCTATCAGATGAATGCCATATAATATTTAGACCCTCTTATCCAAACTACTGACTACAAATTTTGCCTCATTCACTATAACTCAGAGCATTTATTTTGTGGACTCATTATTTTTATTTCTGATATATAATATTCAGGCAATGAGGTGGAAAACCTTAGGTTATTAGCAGGTTTTTGAAGGAAAAATATGATTGGCCAATTTTTCGGCCTAAATATACAGTAATGTTTAGCAGATATATTTTAATAAGTGTTGCTCAGAGACTCAATATGGGAGTCAGGTTTCACTAAACATGCTGAAATGAAACGTTGATCTGACATTTTTTTAACTATAGAACTCAGAAAGAGATAAAGCTACTAAGAAAATGTATAGCATTAACAAAGCTCTTTACACCACTGACCTGATGCAACACTTCAGTGCATATTATCCAAAACCTAGGACAGCAAAAATCTGATGTAGAACCAGCAAAGAGCCTAATACAGAGGGCAGAAACCAGGACCAGGAAAGAGTCAGTTACCAGTTTAGATAGATAGATAGTTCGTATCATTCATTATCTGTAACCCTTATCCAGTTCAGGGTCACAGTGGGTCCAGAGCCTATCATTGGGCGCAAGGTGGAAATACACCCTGGAGGGGGCACCAGTCATTCACAGGGCAGCACACACTCACTCACACACTCACACCTATAGACACTTTTGAGTCGCCAATCCACCTACCAATGTGTGTTTTTGGACTGTGAGAGGAAACCGAAGCACCCAGAGGAAACCCACGCGGACACAGGGAGAACACACCAAATCCTCACAGACAGTCACCCAGAGCCGGAATCAAACCCACAACCTCCAGGCCCCTGGAAGTGTGCAACTGCGACACTACCTGCTGCGTTTGTATCAACTACCTGCTCAGTTTGTATCAATTTATTGCTAACTACAGATTCTCTGAGCGATAATTTACTGTTTTAAATGAACTTCAAATTAAACTGAAAATGTGCTCATCATTATGTCAATGTGCAAGGATTCTCTGCAGTCCTATCAAATTCATTCCTATCATGAATTAATCTGAGAGGTTTGTTTGCACTGTACTCAACAATGTTATTAAAATCTCTGTTTACGCACACACTACAAGTAATCTGATCCACAATGACATGCATGTGGAGAGTAATACTTAATGTACGTCACCATGACAATAAGCATGGGTACAAGTCCTGTTTTTTAATTGCTTAGAATGATGGCAGACTCAACTAAATGTGCTTTACATGCACTTAATAAAGGAGAGGACGATGTGAGAGGACGACGTCATGTCCTACAGCATTTAAAGTCACATAAGCTGGATGCCAGTCCCACTGCTGATGACACAAAATGCTGGATGAAAGGGCACAGTAAAACTGTGGGCAGAGAGGCACACTGAAAGTTTTTTGCCATTTCATGTAATTTCATTATATTTCACCCACAGAACACATTGTAAGTATGCGTGTTGGCATTGTCTTGTACAAGCTAAACTGTGCAGAACCTACTGACATTTTCCTATTGGCAATGTAATTGAATACAGGCATTTACAAGATTATTGTCCTTATATTTAAGAGATTATTAAAATGATTACCCACCTCATTAAATCAGATAGAAACTGTATTTAGAGTGGCCTTAATCGGACTGCTCTAATTCCATCAATGAGCATACATGGACGTATTCTATTATTCAGATCATTAAAGAATTACAAGGCTAATTATAATTTGGCAAAAATGTAGGGATAAACAACAAGAAAAAAAATTACATTAAATACACAGTCAATTCCATCTTCAAAACTCCCAATTCTGCAAGAGCAAGAAATCCCACTTGTGCTGTTTACTTTGTAGTCACCCTTGCACTCCTTAAGAAGCCCAAACCAGCATTGTCAGCAAACCAGCCTCTTGTCCAGTTGTGACGGACCGTTAGTTTGATAGTGGCTAATATGGTGTGAGTGCAGTTAACCACTCTGGCTGGTCTGATTACAGCTCCACTGCTCATCTCTATGAGCCAGAAACCCTCGTCTTGTCTCTCTGAAGTTGGTTTGACTCATATTTATGTGCTGGGCATTCTGCCATGCTCCTGTATGTATTAGAATATGTCTCTGATTTGCTGTCATTATTCATAAAATACTGGCTGTTGTGAGGTGGGGAGGCTTGTAAAACTCCTAATCCTGCTGTAACTGGAAGGGGCTATGCACATAAAAGTGCTCAGAGCTATTTTATACAGAGAATATTCTATACGTGGCACAAGGGACATTGTTTTATTGGGCTAAGTTTTATCTATCTGTGTCTGAAGCTTGTAAATAGCAAACCGTAATATGCTCTGAGTCTGAGTGGCATGTGGAAACAGCAGTAATGTGATCAGCAGCACCTGGCTCTTAATATGCAGATGACTGGATGAGGTGGGACTTAGAGTTTTGATGAGAAAGAAACTGTACTCATTAATTCATGAATTCATTCATTCATTCATCCATTCATCCATATTCCTGTATTAGGGTCATGGTGGATCTGGAGCCTAGCCGGAATCATTGGGTACAAGGCAGGAACAAACCCTGGACAAGGCGCCAGTCCAGTACAGGGTATAACCCAGTCATCTTTCACTCACACCTGTGGTCATTTTCACTCTGCCAAACCACCTACTAACATGTGTTTGTGAAGTGTGGAAGGAAACCAGAGCACCCAGTTTTTCCCTTATTTTCAATGTAGTAGGGCAATAGTAAAGAGAAATGTTAAGTATCCAAAGTTTCCTACATCATATGATACTAATGCAGCTAAAGAATTACACCCTTTTTTTTATAAATTTCACTGAATGTTTCCTCACAGTTTGCTAGCTCTCCAGTTTGTTTGCATGATGGAAAAAGTTTCTGCAGTGTGTATAAAGCTGTAGCTCTGTAAAAGGAAAGACAAGTGTTTCTGTCTGAAATGGCTCAGGATTTCCCTCTCTGCTTCACTGGCTGAGCCACAAAAACTGACATCTGGAGGCCTCTGGACAGTGGAGAGATCTCTGACCATTGAAAATCATGAAATGAGATGAGGATTTTGCTCTATTTCTGCAACATACACTGTCAAAAAAAGGTAAGGTACAGGTACATTACTGTCACTAAAGGTACAAACAATGTAAAGGTACATCACATTCTCTTCAGGGAGGTAAGCTTTCATTAGAGTACTGTATAATATACAATAACAAAAAAAGTTCTGGAGATGATATTGGGCGTATGAACTCAACACAAAAGTCTCCAATAAATATAGAATATGGTACGATTATGTTACCTAACTGCAAGTACTGCATATGGACCCTTGAGGGTACTGCCACAGTGACAGTATTTCTGAGAGTATAGGTGGGACATATTTACATATTTAATGGTGTTTTATAGTTTAAGATTACTTAAGGTAAACAGACCCCAAATTTGCATGATGTAAACACAGATCAAAAGTGCTACAAAACTACAAGATTCTGTGGTAATAAAAACAGTGAATAAAAACTTATTAAAATTAAATTAAATTAAATTAAAAAGTTAAACTTCAGCCATGTACAAGTTACAGTTGATCTCTTACTCAAACATACTGTTCCATCTTAATAGATGCAGAGCTTCTGAAGGAAAACAAACATGAAGGAAAAAAAAAATTTGTTTTGCTGCAGCTAATCAAGTTCACTGAAAGACAACAAGAAGGCTGCAGCTCCTCTCAAAGACCTCTGCTGGAGCCATTAGCCAATTTAATTTTAATTTGGTTTATACCCCTCTAGTACATTCACTGGGCATTGGGGATGGTTACCTAGGGTCCAGAGTGTACTCTTTCATGTAATATGTCTCATGGGTTGTGACCGTTAGGATGTCACGTGAGTGTTTCTCCCTGTCCTGTTCCCTGACCAAGTCCTGCACCTGTGAGGGGGAAGTGTCATGTGACATTGCTCACAGGTGTTTCTCATCTTGTAATCCACATCTCCTTCATTCAGCAAATGTGACAATATATTTGTGTGTGTACAACTGAATGTCTGGGCATACATTAAAACAGCAGAATTCACTAATTATAAAGTGGTGTCCACCAGGTTTTGGACATATATGGTGCTTTTCCACTGCATAGTATTGGCTCAGCACAGCTTACTCAAATTTAGCTTTCCACGTACACAGCTACACCCACAAAATGTAGTTGGTGATGTCAAAAAAACCCAGTCTCTAACGGGAACTGTAGGCCTTGAAAACCACAACAACACCTACAGTAAAGTTAGCCAGTGTTTAGTCATTGTGTATGCAAGTTCTGTTTTTTGTTTTTCAGACTGAATACGTTTTTCTTGTTGCACGTTCAGATTTGGCTGGAAATTTCCTTCGGCCACTGCCCCAAGGAGCATTTGAACCTATGGAGTAATATTACGAGCTGCCGTTTTGAGACGAATAAAAACAAATGTAACCGCTGCTGTAACTTGAGAGATTTTGCAAGTGGTAAGTTTGTGCTGGAGCTCTGCATTTCATGGTGATTGACAGGTCCCTCTGGCCAATCAGAACTCTGCAAGGTTTACACATCACATTTAGTCCCTACTAAAGTACCTAGTACCAGGGACCAGGTACAGTGGAACCTCTACCTACGAACTTGATCCGTTCCATGACCCGGTTCGTAAGTAGAAAAGTTAATTTCTCGAGTCAATTTTCCCCATTTAAAATAATGGAAAAGCAATTAATGTGTTCCAGCCCCACCCCGAAAGTCACCCTTTTTTGCACTGATATATGTTTACAAAACTCTCAAATTGGTAAAAAAAAAATACATGTAGCATTACTAAAAATAAAAAAGTAATACAGTGGTAACAGTAATAAAAAAGAAATAATAAAGTTTTAAGCGGTTACATATCGCTACCTTGAAGATGTGACCACTGGCTGGAGGAGTAACACAGGCACTGGCTGTATGACGGGAGGTGGGAACGTAGCGAAGCGTAGATACGGCTTAACTTAGCACGAATTTCGATGTCTGCTATTTACACTAATGCTAAATTGCTAAAACTACAATTTGCTAATCTTAAAAGCTCACTCAAGTCTGGGCGCGCTGGGAGACTCGCCTATTGGGGTCAGTGGCCATTTCCAGCCGCCGGCTCGGCGGATGCTCGGGTTCTTTTCTAGAGTCATGGTTCGCTGGTGGAGGCAAAAAATATTCAAATGCCTGGTTCGTATCTTGAAAGTTCGTTAGTATAGGCGTTCGTTAGTAGAGGTTCCACTGTACCAGATTTAGCTGGTAGAAAAGCAAAAGAGCAGTGTTGAGTTGAAGCGCCAATAGCGTATGATCTCCGGGTATATTCCCACACCACATCTGAATACAATTTATACCTCCTTCCCTATAATTCATTATATGTTCCTAAAATCATAGATAGCATACTAGGGTCAAATAGGGAATCATAAAGACTGGGTTGTTGAACAGAATTGCACCTGTCCTCAACATGTCTAGCTTTACTCTACTGGTAAAGTCATCTTTGTAATGCAAATAATATCAGAGTAAAATGCAGGACTCTTCTATGAATTCTATGAATATTAAGGACCCTGGAAACATCATATGAGGCTCTGAGTACACATCTGTGTGTTTTAACTGTTCACATTTTTTCATAAATGTCTGTGTTGCTTGGGCTCTGTTCCAGTCCTATGGTGTCCCAAGACTTTGGCTGAAATGTCATCTGTGTAGTGAGCCAAGCTAATAAGCAATTCATATATCTCAGCACTGTATAAAACTCTTATTACTATCATAACCTCACAAAATGTGTTGATGGGCCAAATCTATTCCTGTTCACACTTCTTAAGTAGTCCTCTAAGCTCCATTTAAGGACACAGCATGATCCTTGCAATGTGAGCAAAAAAGATGAGGAAAGTTAGAGTTAGCTTTGCTTTAAGCCTCAGACTCCCTTGAGGAGGCCCTCTAAAATGATAGCAGAAATGAGCACGCCTATAATGAAGGATTGCACAATGAGAGTGAATTAGTGCTGACCGCAGACACCTGAACAGCTTGCTGGATCACCGGGGAGTTCCTAACACACAGCGAATTTTGGAAGCACACAAAAACGAGGGCAGGGCATAAAAGATTAATGACTGAGTCAGACATTAACAGCCCTTATATTTTTAGGGAAAAAAAAAACATGGAAGGACAAGGGATCCTAATTATTGATTGGCTTCTAGCTGATTGATCAATGAGAGTTGGTCAACTGTAAATTCAGTAACAGATTCCCAAGAGGAAAATTACAGCTCTGGGAATGACCGAGAAGAGTCTCTTCACTGTTCCATCCTGGCCTCGTGCATTTCAGTATTGACCCGTCTCTCCTAGATTCAAAGTAATTTCACTGTGGAATCGTGCGGCGTGGAATCGGATCCATGCACCCCACATGGATGGTAAGTGTCTGATCGACTGTACTATAATGATTCGTTAGTATTAGACAGAAATAATGTTCCATTTCAAACATCTTTCCTCCCTGAAATGCAAGGACAGATTGAATCTTGGGCTCTGGGCCTTGCTAACGCCACATGATATTGTCTGCAAATCTAGACACCGACAAGATACACTTCAACTAACACAGCATATAACAGACAGCTAAAAGCTCCAGAGCAAGATCCAGCACAGTGTGGTGCTACTGTATGCACACTGCTCTCAGAATACACTCTTCTCCTTTTTCTTCTTCGTCTTCTTCTCTCACCATAGAAATAAGCAAGCTAAAGAAAGGTTTTCATAACAGGCAGCAGTGGAAACTCAATGAAAAAGCATAGAAAGGGCAACAGGTCATGTAGGTCTGAAGAAAACAGACAAAGTAATTGCACTGACAGCTCAGTCAAAAGTAGATACCAACTGTTTTATAGGGGTTTTATGAGGTAAAATCTCTTTTCCGGTGTGTTAGCACATTAACTTTTTGGGTGTGGACTGACTACCACCCACAAACGGTGATATAAAATCACCCAGTCCATTTTTTAGTGTCTACCTAAGTCTGAAAACATGGAATAAAATGAGAGATTTGAAAGGCATCTTACGTAGAGTACAGAGATTATTGAGTTGTCCCGCCTCCTTGTCTGAGTCTCTCCATATACAGCTCATGTGTCAGAGCACAGACAAGGTTAAATGGGGCAAAACAAACACAAGAGCTGAGAAGTAGGTGTACTGTGTACATTAAAAATGGAGAAAAAGAGCAGAGAATAAGACAACCAAGCAAAAATGAATAAAAGATAAAGTGTCTGCTCCTCACTTTTGGGCTCTTTCTCATTTAAAAGAACAGGCGCTGAAACTGGGCATTCTGAACAGGGCAGTTTAGACAGGGGGATAAGGTGCTGTGGTGCTTGATCCTTGTGCTATTTTGACAAAAGCTTTTCGCAGATGCTTCACCAAGACCCTTGGCAAATATGTTCATTTGTGGAAAAGGGGGATTAAGCCTTAAACCTTACAGCAAAACCAGTAGAAATCACTCAGCATCAAAAAGATGTTTTCCAATTTCCAGCTAATATAGGCACATTTTGAATATCTATCCGTTCATTTCCAGATATTAGTAGAACTATTATTAAATGTGCCCCAACCCTCCACACTCCTATCTTTAATCACATTCTATATTCAGCGCCTGTAAAAGGCAATTTACTCTACACAGGAAATGAGCAACTCCCATCACGGTCCCTTCTCTCAGGCAAGCCCCTCATTTGCCAATTAGCATGCAAAGAGATCTCAATTCACACACATAAACCCACCCACCCCCACCCCAAACCACAAGGGGTGCTTTTCAGCTCACATTTCCACCTCTGGACTGTAACTCACTAATCAAAGTTTAGACGGCGCTGAATGAATCTATATTAAAATGTGTCCTCAGCTTGTTAGCATTAGCGTAATTGCAGTGGAACAGTAGCGTTTTAGCAGGGCGGTGGAGTCTGTTTTCAAGCTCCTCATGGACTGAGAACATTTGAGTCTTGTTTTATGTAAAAGGCCCTCGGCTTTCCAGCGGTCCAGAACTGCCAAGCTCTGATTGCTCTCAAAAAATGACAATGGATTGAGGGGCTAAATTAACATGGCGTTTTTCTCATTTCTCTCACTGAAACCCACTTCGGTCGTTCAGAGTACGCCATATTCAATTAGCTAGCACCTGCGCCAAGATTAGACTCGCTAAATTCTTCACCTTGGCAGAATTCACAGGGGTAATATCATCCAGTTCGTGCTAGGGATGCGGGGGAAGGACTTGCAATTTCCTCACAGTAATTCCAGACTTTTCAGAGATCGCCATCTTCCCTGACTGAATTAAGGAACCCGAAAAAGTAAGGAGCAAGGGAAAAGATTCAGGTCAACACATACAACCTCAGTCTGAAGCAGGAACATAATCCATTTACATTCTATTATGATCAAAGCAATGGTTCAAAGCTGCCACTAGTGCCATCCTGCATGTTGGGCTGCAAAAAAAAAGCTAATATTTGAATGACATTTGAATCTTTTTCCCAGTTTCCAGGCAAAAGACGGTGTGAGGCCACAGTATCCATTAGAGGTGTGGAGAATCGGTTCTCTTGAGTCCAGCCAGCTGACCCATCCAGTTCAGTCATGACTTGTTTTCATTCCACATCTCTCTTTCTTTCTCTCTCTCTCTCTCTCTCTCTCTCTCTCTGTCTTTGGCCTGGTTCCTCTGCTCCCATGAGGTTCTACTCACACCCCTTGCCTGTCCAGCCAATCAAAAGCAGGCAGTCTGCACACAATGACTCCGTTACCCATCAGACCCCCACACACAAAGAAAAAAAAAGCAAAAAAAAAAACAGGAGCTGTGTGACGGGAGATGGTTTCAAAGCTCAACAAAAGAGCCACATCTTGAATTCTGGCCAACGCTAACACACTGAGGCACTACAAATAAGCTGGCCTTCAAAGACTAGACGACTGTATGAAACACATTATCAACACTGGTACTTAATCAGAGCCAATGATAGCATGTTAATGCATGACTGCTCTACAAAATAAGAGCCTGAGAAGGTCTCTCTCCCATACAGTCTACAAGGTCTATATATGTACTGTAAACCCCACCAACCACATGGAACCCATCTGATTAAAGAAGAGGAAAGACTGCTTGAAGCTGGGTCACAGAGCACTGTGTGAGGTGACAGTGTTTTTATTTGGTGGAGTGTGAGGAAACAGTGTTTTTATTTGGGTGTGTTTAATGTGGTGAGGCATTGGGAGGGAAAAAAAAGCAGTGATGGATTAGAAGTCTAAAATGGATTTTGTTTCATCTGGAGACCAGGAGTTAATCACTCCTACTCACTTCCTCTACAAATCACTTCCACAGCAAGGACATGGAGGCACGTGAACACACACACACAAACACACTGCTAAAACATAGTATAATAGATGACCAGCAGCTATCCTTTAACTCAAAGAGCCTTGTACGTGATTATGGCTTTAGATTTCTTCTTTGACTGAGATAAGAGAATTGTGGAAGGTCATGACACATGAAGAATGGTAGACCTCACATGTAGGAAAAGACTCAGAAAGTCAGTGAGAGAGAGAGAGAGAGAGAGAGAGAGAGGCAGAGCACTAATTATAGATAAAGTGTGAGATAGAAAAGAAAAGAGATCTAGAAAGAATGAGAAGGAAAGAGGAGAAACTAGGTGTGAGCGAAATGCAAGCAGGAGAGGAAGGTTTAGGAGAAAAAGAGAGTGAGTAAAAATATAGTGTTAAATAGAAAGATTGGACTTCATAGTCAGCCCTTTATAAAACTGAAAGATCTCTCTCCCAGACAACAATGTCATATCCCAATGGAGAGGAGAGTGAGAGGTAGAGAGAGAGAGAGAGAGAGAGAGAGAGAGAGAGAGAGAGAGAGAGAGAAAGAAAGACATTTATGTTTTATAGAGGCTGACTATAACAGGTCCAACTTTTATTGAACACTGTTTATTTTTGCTCACTTTGTTCACCTTTAGGGATGAATGAATGAAAAAAGTGCACTTTCTCTACACAGCTCAGCATACATATGATCAACTGGTTGAATAGGATCAAACCCTTACAGCAATGTTCCCATATCTATGAGAAGACACAGGTGTCTACAGACTTTGAGCACATAGAGCACTCAGGACTAGCACTGCCTGTTCTTAAAAAAAAAGCACATACTTTATAATGAATATAATTTTGATGTTTGCCGTGGTAAACAGGAGCTTTGAATGTTTGCTACTTCTACCTTAAGCTTTAGAGAAGCTGATGTTTTTTCATCTAAAACATAAGGTTAAAAATGCAACGCACCCTTTACTGGAGAGCTTTTAATCAGAGTGTGCACTACTCCATATAAAAACAATGAAAAGCAGTGATAGTCTGAGAAAATTCACCATCTGAATGATCCCTCTAACCCCAACACACATCAAGACAGGGACAGACACCACACAACCCAACATAATCACTCCAGAACTGATCTGAATAGACTATTAGTCTTAACATCATTATTATAATGTAGGCCAACATAAAACAAGTGTGTGTATACACGGAAAACACACGCCAACCAGCACAAACACCACCACAGCTATTTATGCCGGCACGTATGCCCATGAGAGCATTTATCCTTGAGTGGGGTGTAACATCTCTCTCTCTCTCTCTCTCTCTCTCTCTCTCTCTCTCTCTCTCTCTCTCTCTCTCTCTCTCTCTCTCTCTCTCTCTCTCTCTCTCTCTCTCTCTCTGTGTGTGTGAATATATAAATCTCTTTCAAAGTGGAGCACAGTGCTGAGTTCTTGGCCTGTAATGAGGGGAAGCTAGCAGTCTCCACACACACACACACACACACACACACACACACACATCATCCTCGCTTGTTCTGAAGGGCTCCTGAGCAGGGTCCTCTTTAAGTGAATGCTTCTGAAGAGCGCAAGACGGCCTGCTTTTCTGCTCCCAGTCACAGAGAAGCCTCAAGTATACTAAGTATGTATACACACACACACACCCACACACACACCCACACACACACACACACACACATTCTCTCTTCCCACATGCAAAACATCAATTACACACAACTGCACAGTGCATGCTCTACTATAAAAGCATTATTTACTACAAGGAATATGTATATAATATTTAACATTTGATGATGTCATAAGCAACTTAAAATGTCATTAAAATACCAAAACACTTCCAGACAAGATCAAGACCATTTTCTAGTCTCCCTTGAGACTGGACGTTCCCTAGACTTCCAAACACTAAAACAACCATTTTACATGAATAATTCGCATTTAGAAACTCCATCCCTGGCTGATACTTTAGAGTTTAGGAGTGTAACGCAACTCCATATATCCATCATAAGAACATCCCACGTCTACAATCAACATTTAAAAATAGAAAGAAAAAAAATAAAACACCGCAAGTACACTTTATCAGCATTTTTGGCAGCAGTTAAGACGAGTATGATGTTTCTCACTGCAGCGTGCCAATGCTATCTGCTGCCATCACACACACACCCACACAGCAGAACACTAGGAGCAGTGAACACACACCCCAAGCAGCAGGCAGCCATCCCTGGTGCCTCGGGAGCAGTTAGGGGTTAGGTGCTCAAGGGCACCTCAGCTATGGATTGAGGAAGAGGGACAGAGATGTTAGTTCAATCCCAATGCATTAAATTTTCCTGCCGGTCATGAGAATCAAACCAGCGACCTTCCAGGTGGTGGCAGGCGGGTCAGGCTGCCCTTTAAAAACCCGGCCACAGACCAGAGATGAAATTCGGCCTACTATTCTTACATCTAATACTGGCTCATTTACAGCAATTTGTCTGTTAATAAGCACTGTCCCTGTCAAATAAACAAATAAAATCAAATAAAATTCTATATCAAACCAGTCCCTAACCATTAGACTACAGCTGCCCCCAGTGTGAAGTTTAAAATGCTGAAGACTGCAGTTAAATAAAGCCACATATTAAAGCATAGTCATTTTTTTTGCTGCTTGTCTTGTGGAGCAAAAAGTGCCAAATTCACCTCCAGAAGGTAGCATTCCTTCCCAGAATTTTGTTTCCAATGGCCTGACACCTCTCAGGCTGGTTTGAGATGATTAGAGAAGCCAGGCACCTGGAAGGAAACCCTGGAGAGGATATTCACTTTTTACTTATGCCTCCTCTGTGAGTAGCACAGCACTAGAAGCCCTGACGTGTGTAACAATAAAAGAGTGTGTAAAAGTTTCCAAGAGTTTTGTGCTGCATTGTTTCTAGTAGAAAACACAGCATGGTGAAAAAGGGGCAGATATTTGCGCCTGTTGGAGTAAAAATATAACACTCTGCACATGTTAAAAAAATGAAGAATTAAGCCAATAATAAACATTCATTCATTATCTGTAACTGCTTATCCAGTTCAGGGTCGCGGTGGGTCCAGAGCCTACCTGGAATCATTGGGCGCAAGGCAAGAATACACCTTGGAGGGGGCACCAGTCCTTCACAGGGCAACACACACTCACACATTCACACCTACGGACACTTTTGAGTCGCCAATCCACCTACCAATGTGTGTTTTTGGACTGTGGGAGGAAACCCATGTGGACACAGGGAAAACACACCAAACACCTCGCAGTCAGTCACCTGGAGAGGGAATTGAACCCACAACCTCCAGTTCCCTGGAGCTGTGTGACTGCGACACTCCCTGCTGCACCACCGTGCCACCCAATAATAAACACATTATAAATTATTCATTCATTCATTCATTCATTCATTATCTGTAACCGCTTATCCAGTTTAGGGTCGCGGTGGGTCCAGGGCCAACCTGGAATCCCAACCTGGAATCCCGCAAGGCGGGAATACACCCTGGAGGGGGCCTTTATAAATTATTATACGTATAAACACATGACCATTTTGAAATGCAAAATAAATAATCATACAGTAACAGCGTCAGCAAATACACAAATTGTGAAAACACTTGATGCCCCACATCCATGGTACTGATCGAATTATCACGGTACACCACTCCTGCTCGTTTAGCTTCTGCTCTCTAGGCTCAGAATCAAAGACAATGACACTGTCCTTCACAATATCCTAGTTTCAATAAGATCTATGGAAAGGTGACATCTGACTTGAGATTGGTGAGACAGGGCTTATGAAGGGTTGATCAATTTACATCACAAAGGGAAAAATCCTTGTGAACTACATGTAGACAGCTGAAAGGTTTTTACAGGACCTATTTTTTTTCTTTTTTTTTTTTTTTACATATGATGTGCCCACAAGACTAACATTAACCTAATTAAAAAGCAATCACGGATTTAAGTTCCTTGAGGATTTGAATTTCAGGGTCTTGCTTTACTCAATCTTATAGCTTAATATTAACTTAATTACTTTGCATTGTTTTCTGGGTAGTAACTGGATAATATGCCTAAGGCCATGGACATGTGCTGAATGAAGAATGAAGGGTTTCTGATGTGATGAGTAAATCTTTGTGTCTATTGGTCAGTTTCACACCAAATGTCCATCGATTACACACTGTGAGAGACAGATGATGCGTGTCTTGTTTATCTCAACCCCATTTTATAATCTGCTAAGACGGGATGTGAGTCATGTATGATCTCATGATTAGATGGAAGGGAAAGAGCAGACTCTACAGATTCAGGGAATGTTTGAATAGTGTTTTTGTACTTTATTATTGCAAAGATATGTTTTTTTTTAATCAATGGTCATTGACTTTTCTGTGTGGACCAGTTACTCAACCACAGAGAGTAAATGATGAACCAAATATTACTGCCTAATGCTTCATGTGTCATGTGCACTATTAAGTAGACATCATTAATGCCTCTTTTCATGTCGTAGGTTGGTTTTCTATGAAGAAACTGAGTACTATGCCTAAGGACATTGACATGCAATGAAGTTTGTGGGCAAAAAGTGCTGAATATGATTTCCAATACACTTTTTATAAATTTCAGTGAATATTTCCTCACATTTCGCTAGCTCTCTGGTCTGAGTGCACTGGGCAAAAAGGGGCACAAGCATTTGAGTGTTCAAGGGGTCGGAGAGTTGAGTTCAGAATTGGGACACATCACCTCGCGCCCCTTCAGCTGTGTACGTCACAACTTAAACACCATTCACCGCTGTGTTTAACTGAGCTGGACCCAACATTACATCATTTTACTAGACACAGAAATGTGCTGCAAATTGTTGAGCTCTATATTTTACAAAATGAATGTCATCTCATCTGTCCTTATAACAAACACCAACACACTAACATTAACATTAAATGAAAACTGAGAAATTCACTGAGAAAATTGAACTTATTAAAGCCAGAAAACCAGAGAGTGAGGGGTGACTCCATACAGCAAACATAGCTGTGAATGGACTTTGCATACAGCCCCATTTTAAATACATACATTGCATACAGCCCCATTTTATCAAGCAGACATTAATACAGAAATGTAAGTATTTCTGCATAAATGACTGGTTAGCAGTGAGTCAGTTGTCTTCTCTAACTGTAGGTTGGAGCTTTCCAAGAAACAAAGGCCATGTTGAGTTTGATGAGCTTTCCCATTCATCCTCCTCCTTCATGATGTTTCATGTACCTACTACACATTATTCTGTAACTACTATGAAGTATCTGTAGTTATGAGGGTTTATGTGGGGCTAAGGAATGGTGGGTGTGTTCATGGGTAACAGTAGCATTGGCAAACAAAATGGCTGCTACATACACAGCTCCTCATCCCTTATGAATACCAATAAAGAGGCACAAACACGTACATGTGGACTCTTACACACACACACAAACACACATGCACACACATACCTCCCTCCTCCGTTTGCACTGGACTCCCTGCTGCGGAGAGCAATGATGCACAGCTTCATGTTTGACTGATGTACTAGCTGAGATGGAGAGATGGTGGCTTTTGGTAAAAGAGAGAGTGAATGAGGGAGGAGAGGAGAGGTAGAGCAGATGTTTCTGTACCTTTATCTGTTACCTGGCAGAAAGTTTTTCTTTTAATTTCCTGTTCATTTTGTTACTTTCTGTTGTCACCATTACTTTATTCTTCCCAGTGCTGTATACACTCTTTTCTTTCCATGTTCTTGAATCCTTTCATGTCAGTTGTCACGCTCCTTTCTTTTCAGCTGTTACATCCTTCTCCTTTTCTCCCTTTCCTATCCTGTTACTGTGTTTCAGCTTTCCTTCTCTGTTCTTTCCTTTCATTTCTATTACATTTCCTTTCCTAGAAGAAGAAGAAGAAGAAGAATTACCTTTATTCCTTTAGTGAAACTAATTCTCTTCATTTAAAGCCAGGCATACACTGTGTGATTTTAGCCCGATTTTAAGCCTGATATGGATTTCAGGATCAGTCCGACCTCCGATTAACTGCCCAAACGAACTCTGATTGATCATTCGGGCCATCGAATGGATTTCTGACATGTCAGAAATTTTGGTCGCTTGTCTCCCAGTGTGAGCAGTCTTGCGAGCCAATTTCTCAACGTCACAACTAGTTTAGATCTACTCCATATTACAGCGGGTATCAAGAATGGCGCAAAGGAAATGCGTTTTGTGGACGGAATACTTGGAGGATAGGCTAATGGAGCTTTGGCAGCAGCATTCAAGCTTGTATGACCTATCATCAACCTCCTTCGACGACAGGCATGCCCGTGACAAATTATGGCATAAAATAGCCATAATTCTTAAGTTATGTTAAGTATATCTTAAGTATAGTTCTTAAGTTGCCTAGTAATAAGTTTTGCTGTTTTTATAGGCATCTCTCTCTCTCTCTCTCTTTCTCTCTGTGTGTGTGTGTGTGCGCGCTTGAGTTTTAGAGCAGTCTGGACCATTGTAAGAATGTATGCAGTCAGAACAGTTCCACTAAGCACCCACGTCGCATCAGATTAATCGGTTCATACAGTTTGAGCATGTAAATCGCAGGCGTTGACCGTCCATGACAAACGATTCAAACGTGCAGTGTGAGCTGTCACCAACGCATACAACTTTCAAAATCGCACAGTGTATGCCGGGCTTAACTCATCCTTGGTAGTGAACAAACACACACTATCTTTCTTTTTCCTCTCCTTCCCTTTCCTGTCAGTTGTTTTACTCTTTCTCTTTCCTGTCCTTTCCTTTCATTTCTTTTCCTACCTTGTTAGGTATTATGCTCTCTCGACAACTATTTCCTATCCCTTTCCTTTCACTTATTAAACTCTTTTCCATTTCTGTCCTTTCTTTTCCTGTCTTATATTCCATCTATTAATTTCTATTCCCTTTCCAGTCTTGTCCTGTCATTTCTTGTTCTACACCTTTCCTGTCATTTCTTTCTATTTGTTTCCATTCTGGTCTGCTACATCCCATTCTTTTCTTGTCCTTTCCCTTTCCTGTCAGTTGTTCTGCTCTTTCTCTTTCCTGCCCTTATTTTCCTTCATTGTTAGTTATTATACTCCCTTCCTTTCCTTTCCTTTCTCTTCCTTTCATGTACCTCTGTGTTACATTGTAATTTCCTTTCTTTTCTTTACTCTACACCCTTCCCGGTCCACTGCGCCCCTCTCCTCTTGGTTGAGATACGCTGAAGGCACAGTTGGTGGTGGCTCAGTAGCATGTGTTTGTTGTGGGCTAGCGGGTCTTTGAGTATGGATTTGGCCTGGAGCCTGAGGCTCTGAGCAGTAGAGTGAAGCTTCAGCTTGAGGGAAAAAAGCCCTCAGCTCCAGCACAATGCTCAGAAGAACTACCTCTATTCACACACACACCCACACACACACACACACACAGTGTATCAAAACCAGGAAGTCTGCAGCACAATTACACTCAGAGACACTATACATCCAAACATTTACAGACATGTTTTATATTGATTGAATTAAGTTACTTCAGGATGCACCTACAGTGGACACATTCTCAACTGTGCGCACAGAGTGTAAACTCTCTATAGAAGAGCAGCTGCACAAGGCTCAATGCCAAGCTTTGGCTAGAACAATATAAAGCCCCCCAGCAATGTGCTCTAGCTCAGTGGAACTGAGAACTGTGTTCTTTGGGGTGATGGAGCACCATTTAGGTCCCTTTGGAGCTGGAGTGGTTCAGTTTATCCAAAAAACGAACTGCGGCTGAATACTAACATAGTTCCACAAACATGTTCCAACATCTAGTGTAAAGCCATTTCATTGGAGCAGAAGAAGGAGATTGACTCTTTAAATGGCCTTCATTTCAGATGAGACGTGGGATGAGCTGTCAACAAATTTTTGGCCATGGTGCTCTATCACATTAGAGTGCGTATGTGTGTGCTCCCTCCCCAAAGACGTCCAGGTTCATGGGTTTATTGCACCGGTTCACTGACCTCAGGGCTACTTATGCAAACCACCGCTAATGCCTCCTGCCTGCTTATTGTATTCAAATGCCTGTGAGCTTAAAGTAGGCACCAAATTCACTTTAAGCAGACATCGACAAACGGTGGACCTTGGTCTGGACCTTGACAGAGAGACAGTTTTATCTAGTTCCATGATGAATGAGAATTAATAATAATGTTTATAATTTTCATGACTATATATATATAATATTTTTTTAATATATTTTTTTCAGGAAATCACGACATTCAACATTAATAATCCTGGTAATATAGCAATAGCTTCTTCAACTGAGCCAATCAAATTGTTTGTTTGCTGTATGTGGACTATTCATTACAGAAATCAAGAGGAATGTGGAAGAGAATGAAGACTTCAAAATAAGAAAAATGTAGCAATCCAAAGATAGATAGATGAGTGAACCTAACCCTAGTAGATTATGTTAATTCTTACGGCAGCAGGCTCTAAACCGTTGTCTATTTGTTGTGTAAATGTAGCATTATTCAAAAGCAGCCGTGTCTAGCACTACTACGAGACGAAGCACAAACCGTTTGGACCTTGGAAGTGAGAATGCTTTATCCACTGAACTTAACTGAATTTTAATTGAAAATCCCAGTCCTAAAGAGACACAGACTTGTGAGACACTGAGACACCGACATGTTTTATAACGATTGTTATATAAGATGCACCTACTGTGGACATGTTATTTTTCACACAATGTAACAGCACTTATGGTGACACTCTATAGTGACCTGAATTCAGAGATTATATACTAAACCTAAATAGGGGACCCCTTGGAGCAAAAACTGGTTCATTCTGGGACAGCAAAGTATTTTAATTCTTTACCCTATGTAAAATTCATTGTATATTTTACACAAAAAAACTGTAAAAATGTAATAGGTGTACTGGTTATTCAGAAGTGTCCATAGGTGTGAGTGTGTGATGCTCTGTGCACTGCTGTCCTGTCAAATTGTGTTCTTGCCTTGCGCCCAGAGGTAGGCTCTGTCCCCCCACAACTCTAAACATAATGAAGCAGTAACCGAAATGAATGAATGATTGAATGAATATTGTTAGTTTTATCTGGTGAAAAAAAAGACTTATCACTTCTTTAATTCAAGCATGGACCTCATTTCCACATGAACATAAAATATTACATCAACTCAACCACTGCCAAAAACAAACTGGAAGACAAAACTGGGCTGATGTAAGACCCTTATTCATGTGGAAATGAACATATTTGAATGAAGCATATTTAAGTCCTTGTTCTGTTTTTCGAAGGTGTACAACACTGGCACAGACCCTAATCTGAGCAATGCAGGGATATAAACAAGTCCTTACAAAGCCACACGGAACTATAATCCTGCTTCAATATGCCCTCTGCACAAAGAGAATCAGACACGGCCCATGAACCAAATTTTACATGACAATCTATAAAACACATGTAACAGTCGGCGAGATAACTGAAGCGGGGGGCTTTCTCCTAAACACAAGTGGTGTGTTATCAACGGCCTTCCAGACGTACACTGGTTACTCAGCCGCAAGACTTGCTCTTTCACCTCCGACCTTCAGACTGTTATCTTCAAACGTACACACACACGACATCACCAACCCCTCTCCCCCATGGACCTGCCCTTGTATCCCTCCTGTTCTCCCTATCTGTATGCAATTGATGCAAGGCCCCACCCATTTATGCGGGAAAATCATGGAAGTGTTGCCTCATAAATATTTACTGCTGCCATCATGAAATTTTAAAGCCCCAAAAATGCACTTCCCGCACCACTGCTCCTCACATCGGACCCCACAGATGAGTTTCACACTCTCTCCCCTGGCTTTCTGGGACAGTTGGAGGTGCCGGGACATGAAGGATAAGCATTGGTTTTGTAGAAATCTGCAGTTGCATTTTTTAAGGTACAAGCATGGTCCCATGATTTTTGAACCCATTTCAGTTACAGCAGATGATATTGTTGCAAATAACAGAGTTTAAACGTTATATAAGACCCAAATAAATGCTCCAAATTTGCTTTTACGTTACATTAAGAAATTAATTTATTCATTCATTCATTCATTATCTGTAACCCTTATCCAGTTCAGGGTCGCGGCGGGTCCAGAGCCTACCTGGAATCACTGGGGGCAAGGCGAGGAATACACCCTGGAGGGGGCGCCAGTCCTTCACAGGGCAACACAGATACACTCACATTCACTCACACCTACGTACAATTTCGAGTTGCCAATCCACCTACCAACGAGTGTTTTTGGACTGTGGGAGGAAACCAGAGCACCTGGAGAAAACCCATGCAGACACAGGGAGAACACACCAACTCCTCACAGACAGTCACCCGGAGCGGGAATCGAACCCACAACCTCCAGGTCCCTGGAGCTGTGTGACTGCGACACTACCTGCTGCACACCCATGAAGCCCATGTAAGTTACCATTACTTACAGTTTAGAAACAATGTTGGGTACAACAGCAAACAGCAAAAATATAGTATTGCGCTCTGCGTATGTTGATGAGTTAAAGGAGTAATTGTGGTTGTTTATTTAGTTTGCTTGTGGTTATGTCTGTAAAGTTGTGCACAATAGTGGTAGTTTCTTGTTTTGTGGTAATCCACTGTCCTTGTATGTCTTTCCAATTTTGTTACCCCCTGGATTTTTGTGTTTGCTTTAAGCACTGCGCTGTGGGCTGCTTTGAGCCTGTGTAAAGGCAGTTCTGAATTATCTCTTCCACAAAAGAACAGTTTGCCTACAAGTGCTGAGTTGACCTCGCCTCCTTAGGCAACAATGCCAACTTGTTTATTTATTTATATGTTTTTACTGTTGAAAACCAATAATTGAATTAGTAAATGGTGAGGTTTGAAAGAATAATTGTGTTTTAAATTCAATGACAAAACCATGAAAACTTTCACAGACATAGATTTCACAGAAAAAAGTTCCAAAACAGGTTTAGAACTGTTCATTTATACACTTCACAAATAGCTACAGCACACTTAGCGGTGATGTGTAGGAGTTAAACAATAGGTGATAACAGAAATGTTGTCGGTGCAGGTAGGAAGAGGCCCTAATGGATTGGCATAGGATATTTGACATCTTATCCTGTGTATGATTACAATTACTTCAAAAGCACAGGAGGTGATGCATATTTGAAGTTTGCAGGTGTACAGAAATGGTTATGGTGCATTTGTCATTGCCAGGGTATAAAGACATTTACTTCTTGTTACAAAATGATGGCTGTACCAGTTAAGATACTCAAAAGATTGGCGCTACAAGAACGTTCCCTATGAAAGAGTAAGCCGACAGAAACAGGGTGCCGTAATGTGTGGTGAAAAAGAGAGAACGACAGTTAACAGTTTGGAAAAATAGCTGAGGGATATAGAAAGCGGCTTGAGCCTCTAAGTGCTGGGGCTCAGGCATCGATAAGGCCACATGGAGTGGGGCCTCAATCATATTAGATTTGGTTGAGCCACGCTGGGACTTAGTCTGTGCCAATAGTAGTTTTATACTTGCAAAGCCCCACGGCTGCTTAGGGACCCTCACCCCTCCATGACATCGACTCTCTGTTTTATTACAGCGTGCCAAAACCAGGATGGCGGCACAGATGCCGTGCAGGCAACCAGCCAATGACATTCATCTCCTAAATGTGGTGGGACAGTCAAGATGAGTAAACATATAAACAGTGTTTTCTAGTTTATACCTGAACATTTGCTCAGCTGCTGTACAAGACTCTTAACAGATGAATCAGAAACACAGTAAATAGGTTTCCATCAGTGCTATTTGTGGTAGAAGTTCACTCAGAGTGAGACTGGACCTTTACCCACTCAGACAAAAGTGCAGTTACTAGGACACAGTAATCATCTACACACATTCACACATGATCTATTCACAAGTGCAGGGTCCATTACGATGGCCTTCAAATCAACATTTTTACACAACTCCATCTCCACCCTTTTAGACCTCTGCTTTCTTTTCAGCAACCCCCTGGATATAACAGATGTTGATCTGGGTCATGGCTCCAGAAAAAGGGCCAAACACCATGGGTAGTCTCCAAGCCAAGATCTTTAAAACCATAAATGTTCCATCAAGTGGCCTACAAGCATCAAAACAGCACAGAACACCCAAAAAGAGGGATAAATGTGGATTTATGAGTGTTTAAAAAGGGATATATGAGTGTGCACCATTTTGCAAGTTTGAAAGGACTTGCAATGATAGAGAGATTATGTACGATTACATAATGTAAACGTATTTTGTGTGGAGATTTATTCCTACAGCCTGTACATTAAGAAGAGGTTATTTACTCTTAAAAGGGTTCCTGTGTCATTTATAAGTATCGTACTCTATAAATGAAATTAAAATAGGTTTAAAGTGTTTGTTCTAGTCAAATTTATAAAACTTATTTTGTCGCCCTTAATCTGAAACCTTTGAGGTTGTTACCTTGCCTGATAGAAGCAATTTAGTCTTGGACTGCAATGCCCAAGGTTGACTCATGTAGGGGTTTAGTTGAGTCTGGCTTTGGGAAATCCACACCCAAAACCATAGTTATAAACAGTTTATGGAGATGGCTTTGGATATATAATGCTGTAACAGGTGAACAACGGTTTGTTGTGTGTAACAAAGACTGCACGATTCAATGACGACTCTATGACAACTTACTTATGTCTGGATCAGACTACATGATATTTTTGTCTTTCACGACAATCACTATGTCAGATTAGCATTAAAAATCCGTGCCGTGTCTTGGTCAGGAGACTGGCAACACTGCACGTTTGGCATGGACCATTCATCGTTCGGGTCATTGCGTGAGTTCAGAGTTTCTCGGGGAGGCAGGTCAAGCACCTGTCAATCACGGCTATAGAAGCGCTGTGTGTGCTGCTGGTGGTTTGGTGTTCCAAAAAGAAGAAGAAGAAAACACAGTTGTGGACCAGTTCCTGTGTGTTTTGAGGAGGAGAGTATACACTGTCTGTCCTGTAAAGAGAACTTGAGGTAATGTGTTAACATGTCAAGTGCATTCCTTCAGTTTTTTTTTCCACCTGACAGCTGCAGCAGCAGCCTCCCTGTTTTACTTCTCTGTGTTTAGATATGCGTGCCAGACAGCGCTCTGTCCTCCTACTGGTCAGACTAGGTGAAAAGATCCAAAAAATTCTAACATGCTTGACTCCTCATCGTGGTTCGTCCAAGACGCCAGATCGCTGATCTTTGATTATGTCACACTACACGACAGTTACTCATTCCTGAAGCTCCTATTCAGTTCCGACACTGGAAATTTGCCAGATACGACAAAATCGTGCCAAATTTTTTGTAGTCTATTAGGCAATAGCATGAGGTTTCCCAATGGTCATGAATTATTTACCAGTAAAGTGACTCACTACCAGTATTCATACACTAGCATCATTCATTTAAAACAATAGGGCACAGAGGACAGTTGTCTACATACTGTCTCTGCTTTAGATGCTCACCATTTCAAGATCTAATGACAGCATGTAAGAAACACACTCAGGAATTACTGGACTGACCAATCACATAACAGACAGACAGGTAGACTATTTGTTTATTTGTTTCAAGACCTGTTTTTGAGAAAATATTTTGTAATGATTTAAGGCTGGCTCAAATAGTGCAGAGGCTTCAAATACAGGTGCATAATAAATTAGAATATCATCAAAAAGTAAATTTATTTCAGTAATTTAATTAAAAATGTCAAACTTATATATTATATTGATTCATTACAAACATCTATCTAAAGCATTTATTTCTTATGTTGATGATTATGTTGCTTACAGACAATGAAAACCCAAAAGTCGTTATCTCAGAAAATCAGAAATCAGATTCCTAAGCCTTTAAAATGGTCCCTTAGTCTGGTTCGGCAGGCTACATTATCTTGGAGAAGACTGCTGACTTGACAGATGTCCAGAAGGCAGCCCTCCTGCTGTATCCAAGTATATTAATGGAAAGTTGAGTGGAAGGAAAAAGTGTGGGAGAAAAAGGTGCACAGGCAACAGGGATAACCACAGCCATAAAAGATTTGTCAAGAAAAGGCCATTCAAAAGTTTGGAGGAGATTCACAAGGAGTGGACTGCTGCTGGAGTCAGTGCTTCAAAAGTCACCACACAAAGACGTATCCAGGACATGGGCCACAACTGTCGCATTCCTTGTGTCAAGCCACTCATGGCCCAGAGACAATGGGAGAAGTGTCTTACCTGGGCCAAGGAGGAAAAGGACTGGACTGTTGCTCAGTGTCCAAAGATGAAAGTTTTCAGATGAAAGTAAATTTTGCATTTCATTTGGAAATCAAGGTCCCAGAGTCTGGAGGAAGGGTGGAGAGGCACATGATCCAAACTGCTTGAGTCTAATGTGAAGTTTCCACAATCAGTGATGGTTTGGGGAGCCATGTCATCTGCTGGAGTTGGTGTGTTATATCAAGTCACTGTGTTATATCAAGTCTAGAGTCTACCAGGATATTTTAGATCACTTCATTCTTACCTCTGCTGACAAGCTTTATGGAGATGTGGATTTCATTTTCCAACAGGACTTGGCACATATTCACACTGTCAAAATTACCAACACCTGGTTTAATAATCACAGTATCACAGTGCCTGATTGGCCAAAAAACTTGCCTGAAATAAAAAAAAACCTATAATAAAAAAAAAATCTATGGGGCATTGTCAAGAGGAAGATGAGACACCAGAACCAACAATGCAGACAAGCTGAAGGCTGCTATCAAACAATCTGAGCTTCCATAACATCTCAGCAGTCCCAAAGGCTGATTGCCTCCATGCCACACTGCATTGATGCAGTAATTCATGCAAAAGGAGCCCTGACCAAGTATTGAGTGCTTATACTGTACATACTTTTCACTAGACCAGCATTTCTGTATTAAAAATAAACTTTAAATTGGTTTTAGAGAATATTCTAATTTTCTGAGATTTCTGAGACTTTTGGGTTTTCATTGGCTGTAAGCCTTAATCATCAACATTAAAAGAAATAAACACCTGAAATTGATCAATCTATTTGTAATGAATATATATAATAGATGAGTTTCACTTTTTGAATTGAATTACTGAAATAAATTAACTTTTTAGATGATATTCTACTTTATCGAGGAGCACCTGTATTAATTTGCTTGTTGTGAATGAGCATTTAGAGCAGCACAGTTGCACTTTAGATAGTGTGGCTGTCACAAAGCTCTAGGCCCGTGAGGCTGTGGGGTCGAACTCTGCCTTGGGTTGTCTGTGAGGAATTTAATGTGCTCTCCCTGTGTCTGCATGGGTTTCCTACCACAGCCCAAAAGCACACTGTGACCACATCCATGTTCATGTCGAACTAAAGAAGCTCTAGAAAGAGCACTGAGCCTCAAATAAAGGGTTATAGCTCCATGAAGATGGACAGGTTAGTTACAGTGTGTTTATATATATATATATATATATATATATATATGGATGCACTGGTTAAACCATGACTCTGTCCTAATTCTATGTGAATTCAACCACAGCTACTTATGACACAGATCACGTTTCCCTGGTTCCCTTCTAAACTGGTGGATAACAGCAAGGTTCCAAGAATCTTGAACAGAACAGGTTCAAAAAACAGAGTTTTTTTTGTGGAAAAGGGCTTAAGTTTGTTTGTCACTGTAGCACTGTTTCTTGCCGTCTGCCACCAAATAATGGCTACAAAATCATCAGCGCTCATGTGAAATGATGGTAGTCTGTCACGGTCTAGTGTGAACAAGGTCCAGACAGACATAGAGAGCATGTGAGGACAGTGTCTTGCTTCAGAATTCTGAAAATCTGAGATTTGAAATAATGACAGTAATCTAATACCTTCCCCATAGTAAAGTAAATGCTCTTTTTCCTGGTTTAATAAGAAAACTATGGCTCAAAACAGAAAAAACACACTTCTAACACAAAACCGCATTTAACCTCATACATATGAAAGTTCCAGATTAACTGCTCAGGGGTAAATGGTTAAAAAAAAAACAAGTTTCTGGACACTGAAAAAACAAATTTAAATGATTCAAATAATTCATCCAGAAGGGACAAATGAGTCTATCAGCTAGCAGATATGTACAAGTGTGCTAATGCTAATCCGAACTGTCAGAAGGCGCCAACGTTACAGCAGCACGTGCTCTCTCTCTCTCTCTCAGAGCTGCTGAGTCTGCAGTAAGCCTCAGGCACAGAAAGCAGGGAAAGGGCAAAGCACTCATTCATGTGGCGAGAAAAAGGCAAAAATAAAGCCCCCACACACCCACCTTCCCTTCACACACATTACACTGAGCCAAACTGTGCTTTAAATGAATAGATTCGAGTGTGTCACAGCAGCGCTCCACCTCTCAGCCTTTCGGTTACTCTCTTTAGGTAGGAACAGTGTTGGGTTTAATAACGGTTGGGCACTGCTCTGCTTTCTAAACGAAGATGCGCACACATCCACTACTGTTTACGTACTCGATTTAACACAGTGGAAAAAGCCTAGGATAAAAACGGACCTGTTGTGTGTTGACCCCCATTAGAGTACCCAGAGTTTAGCACACGACTCGTGTAAAACAAATGAAAATGAGCCTCTTTTCATTGCTGCTTTATCAGTAAGTGTGTGGCCAGTTGTAGTTTAACTCGGCCCTCGGTCTGAATAAAGTACACACAGTGTTTTCCCAACGTGGGAGCGAAGAGTGGCTTGTAATTTCCACAAGAGGTTGAACTCACCGAGAAGCCGGCCCAGAAGGGGCAGGAGTGGCGGACCCGGGGTGAGGTGGTGAGCGCTAAAGCGGCGAAGCTCACGGCGAGGATGAGGCTCCCCACGACCATCTGAGCCACGCCGAGCGACAGCAGGAGGCGAGTGCGCGTCCTCAGCTCCCTCAGCCGGGACAAACTGCGGGACAGAGCCGCGGGGCTCACCGAGCGGCTCCTCCGGACACACACCGAGCCCACGGGCATCACGAAAAACAAACGGAAACACACACTCAAAACTTCTGTGACGAGGAGATAGAGAGAGGGAGAGGAGGCTCTGTTTTCCCGCGTTTCAGCCCCCGGAGGACATCAAGACTGACCGTACACAGTTACCGCTACCATCCCTGAGGGAGCTGCCTTTAACCCGCAGAGACGAGAGGACAACACGCCCCTCCAAACTCTCCTCTCCGCTTTTCCCAGAGGTCCCACCGGCAGTCTCTTCTTTCCTCTTCAGGTGAGAAATGGCCGAGGAAGCGTAAACACCGAGAAGCGTCGTCCCCTACTTCGAGGAAACGAGATAAAATCCATTAAAACATCCACCTACATCCGTCAGAATCCGTCTCCGGGCGTCGCGCCTCCTCAGCGCGGTCAGAGAGAGCAGGGAACCCGGGCGAGACGGAGGAGGAAACCTCGGAGAGAGGGAAGAAGCGCCGCGGAGTGAAAGGAGCTCAGCGCGGAGATGAATGAAGTGAAAGTGGAGAGTCGTTGCAGTGATGCTGCTCCAGGTGCTGGAGTGTGTAGCGCGCGCGCACACACACACACACAGACTTTGTTTCTACGCATTGTGGGGACTTTTTATTGACTTCCATTTATTTCCAGGAGACTTAACCTTATGGATAAGTACTAATAGCTAATACAAACATTGACATTACCTTTGTCCTAAACTTACTCTAACCTTTACACGTCTTCACCTTTAATGATTTACATTGTGGGGACAATAAATACAATTCCCTACAGTGTGCGACCATAAACAGATACTGGTCCTCACAACGTGGGTGAAACATACACACACACACAATATCAAACACACACGCTGTGGCAGGACGGAGTGGGAAAGAAGCACACGCACATGGGCGACCTCTACCGGCCACCCCATGCTATTGCAGCAGTACATAGGCTACTTACGTGCTGGGAACTGCAGGTTCCCATCGTTGAGAAGCATCCTGAATTTTAGATATCTCCCATTAATCATGCCTTCTTCAATCAGTTGAATCAGTAGGGAAACTATTTCTCCTCTGCCACAGTAACAGCTTTAGGTTTTACACTAGAACACAGTTGTGAAGATCTGATGCCTTTCAGTCACATACACATTAGTGAGGTACTGCTGATGTCGAATGATGAACATTTCAAATGACCCATAAGGATGGTTTGTTGCGAATTACTCCATGCTGAAACATGTGGTGTCTTAACGGTTACAGTGAAGGTGATAGGAACCAGAAGTCTGAAGAGTTTAAGGCTTCTAAACTCCACATCACGTTAAGGTGTGACGTGAATTGTTAATGAATAATTCGTCTGATGCTCGCGATACCGTTTTATAATGGTTTTGAATTAAGATTTTCATTTTAATGTACATCAGACGAGCCCTTCATTGTGGAGAAGTACCCCCCCCCCTCCCCCCAGCTATGAGAACAGTGATGAGGTAAGGTATGGATGATTACCCAAAGGAAAACACCACTCAAACCCACACAGGTCCAATGCTCCACTGCCCAGTACCTGAAATGATTGTGAATTAGTGAATCATTTAATCGCATCTTTTATCAATTGTAGACAGCGCAGGAGTCGGTTCAGTAAATTGAATCAATCCTCAATCACCTGTAGTCTATGTTTTGCTGCCCATTTCTAAGCTGTTAAATCTGACTTAATCTGAAATACCAGAATGGGAATCTCGCCCAATGTTCAGCACAAAAATAGCAAGGAATCAGGTCGACAATGTGCCACATTTTGACAATTAAAGGAAAAATGTTCTGTAATTATGTGTCAGACTGCAGATGGTTCACATCGTATGTAATAGTCTATGAAAGCCTGCTGGCGCCACCTGCTGCTGAACTGCAGAGTAGACGACAAACTGGGACTTCTGGAGTTCACAGGATTCAGAAAATACCCAGTGGCTGATGTAATCTCAGTGTGTGTTTAGCAAAGAGTGACGAGATTTTCTGTCACAAGGCACTGTCCCTTCCATATTCTGCTTATACTTTGATGTGTTTGAATGGAAATATGCACTGATCTCCCAGGATATTAAAATGACCTTATTTCTATAGTCATTGTACATTTTTCAGGTCCACTGACCATACGCAGGGGTTGGACAATGAAACTGAAACCCCTGGTTTTAGACCACAATAATTTATTCGTATGGTGTAGGGCCTCCTTTTGCGGCCAATACAGCGTCAATTCATTTTGGGAATGACATAAACAAGTCCTGCACAGTGGTCAGAGGGATTTTAAGCCATTCTTCTTGCAGGATAGTGGCCAGGTCTCTACGTGATGCTGGTGGAGGAAAACGTTTCCTGACTCGCTCCTCCAAAACACCCCAAAGTGGCTCAATAATATTTAGATCTGGTGACTGTGCAGGCCATGGGAGATGTTCAACTTCACTTTCATGTTCATCAAACCAGTCTTTCACCAGTCTTGCTGTGTGTATTGGTGCGTTGTCGTCCTGATACACAGCACCGCCTTCAGGACACAATGTTTGAACCATTGGATGCACATGGTCTTACTGGTGCAATGTGCAATTAATGAAGATTGGCCACCAGGCTGCTCCAATTTAGCCATGAAACCTCCCACACTAAAATGACAGGGGTTTCAGTTTCATTGTCCAACCTCTGTAAGTGCACTTAGTTTACACCCCATTTCCAAAAACGTTTGGATGCTGCTCAAAATATATTAGCAAGGTAATGATGTACAAATGACTTAATATTTAATGAAAACATTACAAAGACAACACTTCAAATGTGGGCTCTTACATTTTAATTTTAAAAAATATAAAAACAAAACTGACACGAAAAAAAAAGTAAAATTATGTTATGCTCCAAAATAAATAAATTCGCAACAGGACAGTGACATTATTGGGATTAAAATGAGAATCACTGAGTGCAAGTCTTTCAGATGTAAAGGTGAGAAGGTGTTCACCACTCCTGAGAAAGACTGTGAGTATATAACTTAAGATATTTAAGAACGTAGGGATTTCTTTACTCATTAAGTTTCAGAGAATCTGGAGAAATTCCATAAGCAAGAGACATTATTGGCTTGCTGTGGTCTCCAGCCCCTCTGGTGGCATGGATGTGTTCAGCACTACACAGGGTGAACCCATGGAAAGCAGTCGGTCCTGTTCGGACAGGACATCACTGTAGTTACTGTACCCTTGTAAATAATCTGTAACATTTACTTAACTTACTGCACCTATCACATATTTATTACAATCTGTATATTACAATATTCAGTACATTTTTGTTTCATATTTTTGCTATACGGGTCGGCTTGGTGACGCAATGGGTAGTGTTGCTGTCACACAGCTCCAGGAGTTGTGAGGAGTTTGGTGTGTTCTTCCTGTATCCACGTGGGTTTCTTCCCATGGTCCAAAAAACACATGTTGGTAGGTATATTAGTGATTTGAAAGTGTCCCTAGCTGTGAGTGTGCAGACATAGGTAGGTGTGAGGACTGGCACCCCTTCCAGGTTGTTGCTGCCTTGCACCCAGTGATTCTAGGTAGGCTCCGGACCCACCACAACCCTGAATTGGATAAGCGCTTACAGAAAAGGAATAAATACATTTTATTGTATGTATATATAACCTATATAACATATGTCATATATTGTATCTGTATTTTTTCCCCATTTGTATTATTTATAGCTGATTGTGATAAGAGCTAAATTAGAATACACCCTGTTTGATAACTCTTGTTCTCTTCATGTGAACAGTTAATTTCTGCATTCACAATAGTTAAAACTCTATAATGTAAATAAGAACCCATATATAAACAAGATTCAGAAATGCTGCCACCTTCTCTGGGCCCAAGCTAATTTAAAATGGACTGAGATAAAGTGGAAAGGTGTCATGTGGTCCAACAAATCAAGATCTGATGTTCCTTTAGGAAATCAGGGATGCTGTGTTCTCCAAGCTAAAGTGGAGAGGGATCTCACCTTTTTTTTTTATAAGCACACATTTCAGAACCCATGATGGTATGAGGGGGAATTAGCGCACATGGCATGGGTTACTACACATCTGTGAAGGCACCGTTAATGCTTAACGATATATGCAAGTTTCAGAGCACCTTGCTGCCATTCGGACCTTTTGATTTGAGTGAAATTGTGACTAAGGCAGTCCACATTCAGAATGGATTACAACAGCATTGTCCCACAGTAAATGAGAGGTACTAAACCAGGTCTGATCTACTGCAAACATTTGGTACTTTATGAAATAAAAACAACAACAACACTATAACTGAGACCAAGTACAGCCTTCCCAACAAAGGGGAACAAAACCCTTATTAATACCCTTCAATTTCCTTTTGAATACCCTTCAAATATTGGATGAGCGGATTGTTTGACCATATGCCACATATTTATAGCTTTTATTTCCTCTGATGTAAGTATCAGAGTAACAGATATGTTTTAATATCTTTAAATTGTCATTTCTATTTAATTACAAAATTCTCCACACTGCCCTTTATGGAAACATGTCTCCCACACATTTCTTGGCCTGTTACTTAAATGTATGTAGTTTGATGTATATCATATCACCCACCTGCAGCACACAACATTTATTACATAACACAAGAAAATGCATGTCTCACATTGAGTTAATTTGTGCATATTCTCTTCAGAAATACCACACACTAACATTGATGTATAACTGGCACATATTCTATAACACAAAGTAATTAAAATATTAACGTTACACCCTTTTCAAATATTCCACTAAAAACTGGGATATAAAATGAGCACTTACCAAAGGCTCGGTTCAAAGACAGGTCATGCCTCACCACTTTCATCCAAGCTTCATGAGTGCATTGTCGGTTTTTCAAGAATCTAGGTCTTTCTCTATCTCCTGTATCTTATAGTGTGTAAAGGTTATCAGGTTATAAGGAAATCCAGAGTAATATCAGTCCATGTTAGACAAGGCCCCAAATCACCATAGAATGTGCAGGACCTTAAGGCTCTCAGCACTGCCAAGCGCCATGTTACTGTTATAAAAAGAGCTACACAGCTTCAAGATTAATTCAGAAAATTGTTGTCACCTAACACAGTCGACCACTGCATCAAGAAATGCAACCAGAAACTCCATTACACAAGGAGATGGTCCTAAACATAGCGGAAACATGCTGGAGTCTGATGATTGCAAGCTTTACTTTCAGGGAAATCTGATGCCAAGAACTCTTTGCCAAAGACAAGACTGTTATCCATGAAAGGTGCAAAAGGCGATATCCCTCATGTGAACACACAATTGACACCAAGTAATATCTTTTAGAGATATATACTGCCATTGTTTTTTTGTTTTTTTTTAAAATAAAGTTCAATCAAGTTGTTCAGTAGAATCTTTGAATATATTTTTACTTTGGTCTGTAAAATAAACGATGTTTAAGTGCATTAACAAATCAAAAACTGGAACAGCAATAGAGCGTTTACACAGTGAAAGGCAGGGCGGGAACATGGTTATTTTTAGGTATCAGACTCACAGAATTGAAAGAGATACAAACAGAGGGCAGTGTGAAGGTAATTTTCTATCTCAATTAATTAATGAAAACCTGTACAGTGTGTGGCCAAATCTTCACTTTTCTACTCTCTACACTCTTCTCGTAAGAGGTTTGTTCCTTGTTTGCGGCAGTAGCAGCTTCTATTAATTTGTAAAGCCTTTAGACAAGACGCATAAACATTTCTACAAGAATGAGATCGATCAGCCAACTCAGAGCATTACTGAGGTCAAGTACTGAGATTGTAGAATGACTGTTTCATCACTTTCGGTGATGATGAATCACTCCACTTCAAATCTTCAAAGGCGCCGACTACTGCTAAAGCAACCCAGAGAATGCATTTCCACATTCAAATGCCACACATATATTTATTCATTCATTATCTGTAACCGCTTATCCAGTTCAGGGTCGCAGTGGGTCCAGAGCCACTGATATTTGGCATCTGTGTTCATTTAATGACATATAGTCTACCTACAAGACTGGTTCCATTCAAGTTTGGGTGCCGATGTAGAACAATAAAATCTGAATAAGACGTGTTAATAAGAAACTGTCATGAGTGTGAATGAGTTCAAGAAGGACCACAGCATCATAAAGGAACATTTGTTGGATCTGAAACCCCTAAACTGGCAATCTAGAGAATGTAGGGGTAAATGCATGCACTGCTCAGACTGAAGAAATACAAAAGTTACACTGCCAGATGCAAACTTCACTTTAGCTGAAAGATCATGACCTTGTGCACACAAGGCAGTCACATGACTTGGGCTTGTTTGGCTGCTCCCTGATCTTTATTGACAAAGTACATTGATGTTTATTAAGCCACCCAACTTGTACTTACACGCAAGCCATTTTATCACGAACATGGTGTAGACATACAGATCACACTGTATCCAACTGTTGTTACCATGTTTCAGCCGCCCTTTCATAAATGCTTTGCTAAAAATACAAAGTGGAGTTTTATCACGACCTGTCATTTAATATCAATCCAGCTGAACATACATTTCATTTGTTTAAATGAATACAGAAATTCAGAAAGTCCCTCCAAGAATCAACTGGGCACTTTTCATGAGGTTTTCCAGTGCGTCAAAGAGAGAAAATATTGGTCAGTTTCTCTGTTCAAGATAAAGTCAGAGCTTGCACTAAAAATAATTTTGAGTTGTGCATGTTAGTCCAGGGCTAGACTTAATGTCGTAAATAACTCAATAACCTCTCCCCATAATTCCGTTATGCCAGTGGGGGAACTATTAAATTATTTAATTGTAAGTCAAATTAGTTATTGTACATACATAGTGTTACATCATTTATTTTGACCAGGGCCAGGGTCAAATTCCTGTCCTTATGCTCTGCTCTCATTAATACCATAGCAACACAATTGAGCCTGACACTGGTCAAATAAAAGCTATGAACACCCTGAATGTGAAATTGATATCATTCCAGTTTTGTAAAAAAGATTATATATATATATATATATATACATACAATTTTAAACATAAAACCAAACCATTTATTTTAAAAATGATTTTATTTATTAATACAGTGGTATACTTAAAATCGTGTTGAAAAGGGGAAAAGTCACACGTGAAGATCTAATATTCAACAGAAGCTGTATTATCTATAAGAAAAAAAAAAAAAAAGTTGACTGGTGTGACATAATAATTCATCTATTAGTAGAAAAATACATTTCAGGGCACATAATACAGCATCCAGTATCACAAATAATAAGTGAGACAGAACCAGAGGAAACATTTTCCAGAAATAAAAATCTTCTGAGAGCGTTTTAAATCAAGCACTTTTTTCTTTGTTTCAAATAAAGCATAAAAACGCTGTAGTGACTGTTAAAAATGCTTCTATTTAGACATTAGTGAGGATATATTGTTAGAAAAAGTGGAATTATTAATGCTAAGTCACTAGTTCCAAGGCTCACGGGTATATCCAGAATAAAAAGATTTCCATTTCCATTGCATTCATATCCTCGTTTTTTCTTTTTCTTTTTTTTTAAAGATTTTTTCTTGTCTGTTTTATACAAAAAAAAAAAAGAAAAAAAACATAAAAAAGTAATTTACAAACCAAGAACAAAGGCCATATGCTAGCTTTATGTACAGCCAATTTTTATATTTTTTCCATTTTGTCAGAAACTGTGTGCATAGCAGGTACACTGAGCTGTTTTTTGTTTTATTTTAGCCTCGATTGTTCTTGAGTGTTAACCCAGGTTTAGTTTTTACAGTGAGTTGACAAAACGGTAGAACGACTTCATTTTATTTTACTCCTCCATAATCTGGCTTCATCATAATTTAGAAAAAGAGAAACTAAAGCAAAGAGGTTTCATTACTGAAAAAGTGAGTAAATCCACAGATAAGGCATCACTGTTTAGCAGGAGTGTGAGAGGGAGAGACGGAGTGAGAGCAGAAGAGAGATGTTGAAAGTGAGAGCGGTTTAAAAAAAAAAAAAAAAAAAAAAAAAAGAGAAAAAAAGGAGAGATTTAGAAGAGAAGGGAAAGGAAAGCAGGAGTCTGGGCACCTGAGTCTGACATGCATAGATCTCCACAGCGCTGAAAACTTCAACTGCTTCACTCCACCAGTCCACTGATCTGATAAGTGGCCATGTATAAATAGGCAGTCATCACTGTTAGAGAAGACAAGCTTTTGGGGAACAGGAGCACCAGTTCAAATAGAAATACTACAAAGCTTCAGGAAATTGCTCTGTGCTTCCATTACCTGCTTTTTCATCCTTCATTTCCAGCACCTCAAAGGTGTACTGCTTCACTCCTGCTAGGCGCCGCTTCTACACTTACTCTCATCCCTCTGCACCTACTGTGTTGTGAGTCCCCGATACTTCGAGTGCTGTGGCAACTGCTTCAATTGACAACAAATGTCTAAAAAACTTCCATAAAAACCTCAAGCCCACTGTATTTCATCTTCATACCATATACTTCAGTGTGCGTATATAGCTGAATATCGCAAAAATATGCTGCAAGATTTATATAGTCGATAGTATAAGTCTGCATGGAAGATCCTTGCAATTCCTGGAGAAAAATAATGTGATTTTCTGTGAGCGGCGAGAATCTGAATCTTGGCGTACTGTGGGAATATTCTCAGTGGCACAGAGCATGCAGTCCATCAAGGATTAAAAAAAGTTTATTCTTCTGATTTACTCTTCAGCTGTTAAGCACTTATAAAAATGAAAGTAGAAGATCAAGAAAGAAAAAAAGAACAGCACTTCAGAGAAAGTCATCCTCCCTCCTGTCTCCATGGGTACAGTAAACAGAATCAAAGCACAGTCATCCTTCATTTATCACTGCCAAAGCATCCCCCTTCCTAAATGGCAGTTTGTGTGTGTGTGTTGGAGAGAGCAAGAGTGTTTTCTTTCTTTTATCCCGGCGTTCAGAAACAGACTCCTCAGAAGTGGTCGATAAGCACGGACACACAGTTGGCTCCTACCAGATAGTTTGGATCTCCAGGGAGAGATTTGTTCTGCCAATTCTTGGGGTCACCTGCGGGGAAGGGTGGGGGGGGGGGTGAAGGTAGAATGGCACAGACAAAAATGAACAATACAGTGACTAAGAGATGTTATAAAGTAAAACTAACCACAACCGTTATGCCAATATAAAATCAAAAACCTTATTTCAGTAACATCCCATGTCAGTCCTTATCCAACACTTGTGGGGAACTAAAGCATTTCAAGCCACTCTAAATATAACAATGTAATTTCAGTACAGCACACGTATACCCCCTGGACACTGCAGAGAGGGATATAGGCTTTTCTTATCACAGAGATATAATCCCGCACATTCAGTTCATCATAAGGAAACCTTATAAAATCCATTTGTGAGACTTTCAAGTGTTGCATTAAAATTTAATTCTCCCTGCCTCTCCTTTTATAGCTCTAGGATCTCAAAAATCAGTTCTGTTCATGTTCTGCATTAAGAGGCCATCTGCTGTTTTGGAACCTCAAAGTCCTCACAATAGGATTGATATATCCAGTTAACTTCACAGTTTTAAGGAGCACCTAGGTGTTCAAATTTGGAACTATTAATTTGTATTAAATACACAACAATATATGTGTCACAGTCCATATTTGGAGAAATAACCACTAAAAATATTAAATGGTCGTCAAAAATGCTCATCAGATGGTGCATGTTATCTTTGTACAGTCAGGAATGACAGGAAATACTGACTGTTCAAGCTCTAGTTAGGTCTTTATATGCATTTAATGATTCAATTTGTTTACACCCATTCATCTAACATTACTTTTAAAACTGTAGGCATTAAAAGGTATTTAATCTCCATTTGCTGAGTTAATAGTTTCTACTATGAAGGCTTTTAAATAGGCATTAAAACCTCACATTTATCATTTTATTGCAGTCTGCCACAACATTATTGTGGTCTTTTCATGTTTTTCTATGGAGATTATAAAAGCTGTGGGTGCACAAATTAATGTCTGTGTCTAGAACAGGTGCAGTAGCTGAACTGATTAATTATAAAAGGCATCTGCAAATGTTTGCCCATGCATAATATTTTATAAACTGATAAGATAAATAAATAATTTTGAAATAGCTAGGTGTCCACAAACTTGCCAAACAGCAACATCTATTGACTTCAATTGACCTGTTATTGAGAAACATCTTTACAACAATGAAAAAGATAATGATATAGTGTTAATCATTTCCAAAGTGACACTAACAAAGAGAGGTTCCCTGCAAGGCTACAGAGCCTCTGTGAAAGTAAGTAGTTGGTTAGTGTTCCCAGTTGGGCTGTGCTTGTCCCTTCAGCTTTGTGAAGAGACAGAGGCGTTAAAGCACTGGAGTCTTGAGGTGAAACTGAAGTTGAAACTAGAGAACGGTCTTGAGTTACAATAGAGGGATTAGAGGCACAGCCTAGTAATCCTCTCCCAAAGAAGCAGGACACCACAGGAGACGGATGCCTCATTTCTTCGCGAGCTTTTTCTCCTGCATGTTTCTAAATGAGGAGTAATTAGCCGCTAATCCACAGGGGTGTCAGTACAGATATATAGTGCATGAGAACGAGAGGGAATGTCGGAGCATGTGAGAGGTAGAGTTTGGGAGAAAATAAATTAAGAGCAGATAAGAGGAAAAGGCCCCTCGTAACAGGTCCCTGTGAGAGTGGAAAAACAAGTTTTCAGAAGTTTGTGTGGTTTTGTGAGAAATGTAACATCAAAAATACGGCATATGTGCATAACACCCTTGTAATCATAGGCATTATCTGTCACTTGCTGCATTGGTTGCGTGTGTGGATGATGTAGTGGTCACTACAAAAGCTTACCTGAGGCCCAACGTCACTCCATAATCCAAAATGCTTAAAAGGGAACACAAAATGATCTTCCCACTTAGTTCCCAAAAGCTAACGATTGTCCAGCACCAACATCATAGTACTACAAGCATACGGTCATGGCTAAGAGTATGGTTTAGTTCCACCTGCACTGGATCCCCACCAGCACACCAGCAGGCTACAACATATTTCATTCACCTGGCTTTATCCCACTTGGACAAGCATCACTGGCAGAACACTGTTTATTGACTTCAGCTATGTATTCAATGCCATCTTACCACAGGGACTGCAGGGACTATCCAACTAACTACACTGACTTGGATGGAGTTCTACAACCCTATAGCTGGGTTCAATAGTTCCTGAGCAACCAGCCTCACTCCAACAGGATGGCGAAGAGGACACTTGGGGCTAAACACCTTGCTCATCAGCAACTGTGCCAAACATTGCAAAATGTTTTTGAACATGCTGATGACACTTCATTTATGGCATTAATATCTAACCATGATGAGTCTACAGACATTTGGTGCAACCTCTGAAAATCTAATTCAAGTCCATTTCACTGACAGTCCTCCATTTGATAAAAGATTGAGGATTGCACACTTCCATCTCAGTTTCTTCTAAAGAAGCATTTCAGAGAGCATCCTAATTTAGAGCATCACTCACTGGTATGGGTGTTCTATTGGACACACCAATTGTTTTGCTAAACATAGTCAATCAAATTAATATCTAATTTATAGCCCATATCTTATATCTAGTCAAAATCTAATATTTTGTGACTGTTATATTATAACATTATTTCTACATTTTTACTGCCACAGGCATTGAACTCTGTAGGTCAGAGCTTTGATCCAGGTTCCAGGCTGTGATTTTACAGTGACCTGCTGGTATGACACCATACCTGGCTAGGGTTCGTTAGGTGCAATTGCAGTTGCACCGCTAGCGTCAAACCAGCTGGCCATATTAAAATCCCAGCATGGAGCCTGAAGGTACAGATTTTATGACCTCTGCTCTAGGTTGGCCTAAATTCTAATTTCCATCTCTTGTATGCCATTCATGTTCTGGTCACTTTACACAAGACATTACAATATAACTCACTGAAACCTTAATCCTGTGTATACCATTTGCAATTTTAACACTTGCTTTTGGCCTGCTGGTATGGATAATTACTGTTACTGAGCATAAATAGTGTACTAACCATTGCAAATAAATTCCTAGATGCTCAGAGCTCACTATTACTTTTGCTCCCTTAATTTGGTGCAGTTTATAAATACCATGCATTGTAGAGTGTACTACCTGCATTCCTTCTATTTACTATCTCTTTGTATTGGTGTCTGCTGCTGCTCTGTGTTAAATGTAGCATGTGTTTCTGAGGAACTTAACCCCTCTTTTAACATGAATGTCAGCTGTGGTGAAAATGAAGGACAATTTTGATTTTAAATGAGTGATCACAGTAACATAGGTTAATAAATGGCAATGTTTAGTGATTTTTGAGGAGTTAATATGGTTTTCTTCACCACTGATGAACACAAACCTTTGGAAGGAAACAGTCCAGCAAGTCAAAGCATAGAGCAGGAAAAATATGGAGCCTGGAAATCATGCTTAAAGGAGCAATCAGTCATTTATGGCCAATCAAAAAATGATTTTGTCTGCAAACTCTCTGATGTATCTAGACAACTGGTGTCAATATAATGGTCATAACATGAAGAGCAATCATTAGATTAAATGGCTGACTGCACCTTTAATTAGCCAACAGCAAAAGAATGAACCTATGAATCCCCTGAGTGGGTGTATGAGAAAAGTAATCAATGAGTTTGTGATGAATTGCATGAATGAGAAAACTTGTGCACAGAAAAAGAAATTTCCCCTTATGAAACCCACACAGCTGCATTTGCCACAGAGCCAACCCCGCAGAGCCCCAAAAGCAGAGATTAGAGGGCAGCATACCCGACGAGGAGTCGGAGGATTTTAGAGCAAAAGACCAACCATCAGGAGTCATAGACGCACAATGAGGCAAGCGCAGCTCCACGGGCTTCAGGAACTTCAGACCATGTGGACCACACATCACCAATGGACTCAAGAGGGTTTCTCCTGTAGAAAAATACACACACATGTATTATACCGTCACTGTTCAATCAAAAAGATGTATCACTATTTTTTGTTTACTACATCAATGGAACACAGAAACTGTCCTTCACACTGTGTAAAAAATTTAATTGGATCATCGGAAATGCTTCCAAAAGTACTTGGAATAAAATATGACTTCTACTGAAATTTAAGAAGGTGATTCTATTCATGGCAAAATAATAGTTTAAACATTTCTAAACCTCTCCTTGTGGAAGCCTAGTATTTATAGTAGGCATGACTAATCATACCTTCATTAAATCAGATCAGCTGTACTGCTGACGGGATTTATTAATTGCATGCATTGGTTGGGAACATCAACAAAATATCTGAGCCAAACCTTGTTTTTCAGTTAAGTTATAGATACTTTTTAAATAAGCAGGAAATGACTGTGCATTGTTATTGTATTTTGTTCTTTTCTATGCAATCTAATGGCATGTGATGGTTTTAAGTGCAGAGACTGATTTTCTAAATGAGTAGGTTAAAATAATGTTCTTATTAGTGTATATTAATTTCTTATATTAGAAACATTTACGTCAGCATTAGTGCTATTAGTAGGAACTATTTGGCTCTGGAGAAGCTGACTGACTGACCTTTTTCCTTGTCGAGGGGAGGGAGAATGCTGTTGTCCCGACACACTTTGAAGTAGATCTCCTGCTCCACGCCATCAGGGATGGCACCCTGAGGAATGATTATGCTGACACCTGTTTCGATGGAGCTTAAAACCCCTCCGTTGCAGTTAAAGATGCCACGTGCCGTCGCCACCACCGTGTGGGCATCATCATCTTCATCATCTTCCAAAGCACTTGGGCTGTGATGTGGATGTTAGGATTAGATAAATCAGTACAAATAATAACCACAAAACAGTAAACCACCTAGCAATATACTAGAAGGCCAGTCAAAGTGTGATTAAAAAATAAATGTAAGAAAATACACCCTGTTTATGCTTTTGAGGGATGGTCTTGAAAGCTACATTTTCAAATTTGCATTGGTCTAACAACGACAACAACTCATTTTCTCTCTCACACACATTCAGCCTCTAACCTGACAGGGATGGCTTTGGGCACGGCGTTGATGTTATTTTGCTGGTACTTGGGCCGGTGCTCTGTAGTTCGCGTGAAAGTGTCCAGGCCACTGTCGTGATCTGGAGGCTGTTGCTGCGGTGTTTTGGCTGGAGCCTTGGCCTGTGTGTCGTTGGGCAGGAGGTTGTGGTTAAATTTGGGACTGTCAAACTTGCGCTCGAAGGGTCTGGCAGAGGTTGTGTAAGGTTTGGGGACGAAGCGGTTGTAAGAGGAGGAGGGAGGTGCACCAGCAGATTTTGGAGGATCGCTTGTGCCATTGACAGGTGATTTCTCAGGGAAGCTTTTTTGAGGGAGGAATGTGCTCTGGACTGTCTCCTCACGGCCTGTAGGTTTCACTTTGGGAGAGCTGTGAGGGTCTGGAGGTGGTGTTGCTGCTAGAATTGTACAAAAGGAATGAAAGTAAACACACTATGGCAAACAGGGCCACAGGGAAACAGAAAGAGGGAAAACCTGACACCTCTTTATATCAGCTTGAAGCTGAACATTCTAAGGTATATATGAAGTTTAACATGCAAACTTACCAGAAGGTTTAGGTAGAGTAGGGGGTGGGGCTGGGGGTGGGACCGCTGGTGCAACAGGACTGACCTTGTCCAGTGACTCTGCCCTAATAAGACAAAGCAAAACATATGACTCATACTAAGCAGTCAAAGTAACACCCAAAACACCCTAAGACCAGTAAACTGACAGGTCTGTATTGTATAAGGGAATTTCACATACACTGTCAAAAGCTCTATGTCTTTCAGTTAGCTATTTCTGGGTCCAAACGCACCTTTAGTCTCATACATTAATAAGCCATGTGTTTACGGTTTGAATAAAGCTGAATATCTCATCAATTCTGTTATCTTGGTTCAGGAGTTAATTAAAAGGAATACATTAATCGTAAAATGAAGCAAAGGTCTTTGGCAGGGCTGTCTGTACATTCACAGCTCACTCTGATCTGTGTGATTTGCCGTGCGAACTGACTGTGCTGCTCTGTTTCAGGGAGCAGAGAAGCCACAGGGGAGAGAGCTGCTGCTGCTCCGTATCTGGGAACCAAGAAACTATGTATAGAGCTGTGCCTCCCGCAGCTCCATCTCTGGGAGCCGACGAACCACGGAGAGACAGCTGTGTCTCCCACAGCTTTGTCTCTGAGAGCCAAGAGACCATGGAGATAGAGATGTTTAGGAGACCTATTGCTCTGTCTCTGGAAGCAGAGGGGCTGTGGAGAGAGACGTGTCTCCGTTCACGGTCAGTCCTGGTGTTCTAATGAACTGTCCTGTCGATATCTAATATAAGTTAGCTAAGGTTTGTACAGAAAGTAGCTAGATTTGAATTTTCTTTCTTAATAACTTGCTAGAAGGTCTGATAAGTCACTAAATCTAGTGGCAAAATCACCAAGTTGGCCATACTTAGCAGTGGTTTGGACCCAGACGTGATGTTTTACAAGGTTGATACATCACAACTTAACAAGTGGATAGTAGGGCTTTTACTGAAAACCCAACTCTTGATAACTCATTTATAAAAAACACCGCAAAGAGCTTATCATGATCTTTTAGAGAAAAGCTGATTATATTTGGAGAAAAGTAAGATATTTTCAGTTTGTCAAGGTTTAAGGGCAATGTATAGTATTGGTATAGATTATATATCTTTCAATGATATTAACTGCTAGCTTTAAAAAGTGCATACCAGACTTATGTCTATTTAAGTTAATGACATCATGTTCAACTGTGGAAAGCCTAAGCATAAGCATTTAGTTAATGGTATCTTACATAACTGGTTTGTGTAAAACATTTATGGCAAATACAGAATTTGAGATTAATTAAGTGAGCATCTCAAACAGCAAAAAAATTGCACATATGCTGGGTGCAATATGATTACTTCTCATTTTCATGGCTCTCTTCCTATCCTTTAAGAAATTCTCTTTAGTAATTCTCTTTGAACTCTGATGAAAGCCTTACACTGGTCTACACTGTATTACAAGTCTACACTTCATTACAAGATTGTACATCGTCATATTTTCTCTATTTTCCAGTTGCAACGTACAGTCAGTTGTCTGCACAGTTGTGTGTGTGTTTTTGTGTGTATTACCTGGGGTAGCTGGACCCTGGCTGTGTCTGTGGTTGTGCAGAGGGCTTGCTGGCAGGTTGTGACTGTGTGGGTGGCTTGCCGTCAAAACTCCGGCGGTCAAAGTACGACAGCTGCTTTCTGTAGTACTCTTCATCTTCATCAGGATCGTAGTGATTAGCACGCACAATGTCATCGGTTTTAGACTGGGGTTGCTGGGGCTCAGGGGCTCTGGGTTTTTGTGCATGTTTATGGATTAAATGAATTGAGAAAAAAAGAAGATAAATTATACAAAATGCACACACACAACAACAACAACATCTATACACTAATTTCTAAAGATAAAATTCAATAAAATCAATTCTGTACATCTACTCCCTTAAAAACTAGCCTAACTACTCTATGGCTATACTTCTAGAACTGCAGGTGCAGACAGGTCTAATTCATCACCAGTGCTGAGGGCCAAGTCTTAACAATTCATGAAACCACCACAAGGTGGAGCTATATGAAAACTGTACACAACAGCAGCATTTGTTTTCCAGTAGACCTACCCTTGTTGTGAGGTAGTAACTACCATCAGATTAAGGTTGTGCTTACACAAAAAGAAGCTCAGATGAGTTTTGTATTTCCTTTTAATTATTGTATTACTAGACTACAACAAAATTTCAGCATATCTACTACACATACTTCATCTTTGAATCTGTCATCAATTCTTGCTGTTTACCTGAAGGCCTTCTCTTGGTCAAGGTTACTCAAAGAGTTGGCTTTGGGCACAGAGGCAGCACCTGGTTTAGGAACCATATCTGCTGGCTGAGAGAGAGAGAGAAAGGGAAAGAGAAAAAGAAGGCTCTTAGAAATAGCTATTAATATTAGCTAGTTAAAACACAATATAAACATTGATAATTAACCTGTGTTTGCCAAAGTCAACTCAGCCGTTCATGTTAAGTTTACTGTTGTTTATCAACATCTCCCATATCTCAAGGACAAAAGCTTACTGCACCTATGATGCTAAGAGTATTGATAGTCTGTCAGTCCCTCACTCGCAAGTCCCATTTCTCAATATTGATCCAACACTACTTAAGTGCTGCAGGCCAAGCGACTCACCCTTACTGCTGTATCAGTCGACTCTCTGGCCCGGTCCACAGACACCGAACGCTTGTTTTCAAACATCTTCACTCGGGTCAGCACTGACTGAGGCTTCATCGCCGGGTCTTCCTCTGCCTCAGGTGGGGGAGGTGGGAGAGGCTTGGATGTGACTGCGTTAACGGCTGCCTCCGGTGGTGACGAGACAGGCTCTGATTTAGGAGGAGGTGGGGGGACATCAGAGTTCACATAACCTCTCTGTGGTTGTTGACCAGGGGAGGGCTTTGGAGGTGAAGGCTCATAATACTGCTGTTTAGGAGGTTCAGGAGAGTGGGACACAGCTGGAGGAAGGGGTTCATGGTCATAACGCGAGCGTCCATCATAGCCCCCTGGTAGTGGGGGAGGGGCTTCATCATAACGAGGAGGTCCAGGGTTTGGCTTTCCGTAGCGAGGTCGTCCTGTGTCGTAGCCCGTGTCATAGCGGGACTGAGGTGGGCTGTATTCACGATCTGGCCCATCCTGGTAGTTTGGTCGGGGGTCAAATATCTGGGGAGCTGCCCCTTGGTGATCATATGCAGGCCACTGCTCTTCATAAGGAGGCACACGACTATCATACTGCATGTGAGAGTCAAAGTTACGAGCCTTTGGTTCCACATAAGCGCTGTTGTAGCGGTAGGGCTGGTGGTCGTAATCTCTGTATGGCTGTTCTTCCTGATAAAGGGGTTGCTTGGAGTTATAGGCAGGCTGCTTCAGCCCAGGACTCACACGCACCTGCTCGTCTACGCTGTAGAGCTCTTTCTGGTACATCTGTCATATAAACACAACAGCCAACAAGCTGGTTTTAGTCATTATTATGGGTACACAAAACATGTAAAATGTAGCAATGAAAGGAGTTGAAGTAGACATAGCAGAAACCAGAGGTAATTATTATACATTAATGGCTGAACGCTGAAGATTAGAGTCAGAGGAAAGACCTGCAATAGAGGAGACTCAGAGGGGGCTGTTATTGGACAGGTCAAACCAAAAGCAGCCATCATAACGATGGGAGTTTAAAGAGAATTTACAGTTGAAAAATACAAAACTCTATACACAACACTACACCAAAAAGCAAACAAATATCTGGGGGACATAAACTGCAATAAATAATAAGAAAAATCACTGCAACAAAAACTACTCAGCTGATACTGAGGCAAGGTTTCACTTCAGGCTAGATAAAAACATTTTGAGAAGTAGCCTTTCAGCACAGATATTGATCCTGTCAGCAACTTTACAGTGTGCTAACATGAGGGAAAACAACAAGGCTACCTTTCAAAGTCAGTACAGGCAGGGAAAAAATATGAACCTAAAGAAAATCATCCGATTAAATACTACATAAACCCATGGCATTTATAAGTACTGCTAGCACTATTTCTACTTCACCAACAGCACAGACCAGAAAAGAAACAAGTCCAGGCAATTTGGAGCCATGCAAAAGTGTGCAAGCAGCAGCGGGAAGAACACATTTCCCTCCCATTGCTTTTAATAAGCAGAAGGCCCAGCCTCATCCACTGCTGGTTACAAACTGACAATGCATATAACCAACACACACAGAAACAGACCCAGAAAAACACACAGCGGCCTGGGCGATAAAATTATTATACTTACCAACAGCATAAATTAAATTATCATAGATTAAATTACATTAAAATTTATACTAAATAATATACAAAAATATTCATTTGATGTATTTTGATAAAATGAGGCTGTTGTGTTAATTTAAATTAGCTGAAAATGCTTCAGCAGAAATGAAATTACAACAGTTACTAGTTAAGTACACTTTGTGATGTACACATTTTATTTGCTTGAGAGAGAGAGTTTGGCCATTCACTCACAATAGTTCAAAATACAGGATAGCTGTATTTACTTCTATTAGGAAGTGTAGCCATTTACTGATATTTGTGACAGTATCGCCCAGTCCTAAAAAAACCCATATGCACACACACAGACACGCGCAAACACACACACACACACACACACGCACACTTGTAGAGAGGCACACAGCAGACAGCGCTCATGCAGATGGGAGAGGCAGCACACAGGCAGGGAAGACGTCAGAAAGAGAGAAAAAGGGCACCAAGCTTGGGCCGTAACCGGGTGGCCCAAATCCGTCGTCGGGCGGATAGTGTGGTACCTTGGGCTCTGACCCGGGCTGTCCGGTTTGGAGGGGCTCGGGAGCTGGGGGCTGAGCTACATCGCCCTGTGAGGGGGCAGCTGGGCCCTCCGTGGGACCACTCAGAAGTGCTACATTTACGTGGGCACCAGGGGGCTCTGTCTCAGTCAGCGGCTCAGGAAGAGCAGCCTCTGCTTTCTGTGAAGGTGGTCAGAAATGTTTAATACAGCGTGCTAACAAATCTCACTACTTTAGCTGAACTGCACCTTTATCATCATCAATAGGGCTGCAACTAACAATTATAACTACAATCAATAAATATATTGATTAACCATTATGCCTTTTGCAAGTACCTTTCACTTTACCCCTGTCACATAAGCACCATCTTTCTGATGTGCTTAGCATTCATACATCATTCACAAATTAATGTGCTTCATATAAGGTCCATCAAACCAGTTTTTTTATATGAACAGATTGACACAAGGTTCATGATTGATCAAGATTGTTACTTAACTGTTGCACCCCGAATCTAATCCTCATGCACTTCTGTCCTTTTAGTCTGGCTAATAAGCATGTGTGTGAATCTTTAACATAAGGGAAGGTAGTTTGTGTTACTACTAACAAAAGGGTTGTGGAATAGTGTCATGCAAAAATCTACGACTGAACAAACGTCTGATGATAATATATACTGATATATATTTAATTCTAGAATATGGTACAACATATGGCTTTTACCATTTTTGGCAACAGATTAGACACTATGGGCATCACTTTTGGACCCAAATAGATAAATACATACATGGTAATATATTTAACACTGATAATTCAGTCATGCACATTTCACTCTCCAGTAACGAGATCAGTTTGATTGACAGGGGTGAGGGACATTTATAGCTAAACACAATGGTTTTCATTCTACCACATGTAAAGATGGTTGATAAGAAAAACTACAGTAGTCACACAAGGACAAGAGTTCAACAGTTATTTAGGTGGGGGAGTGTGGGGGGTGTTTAACAGCCAGGCCATATATTTCTTTTCCAATAAATGACAAAATAAATAAATAAAAATACGCAAACACACATACACGCACGCAAACACACATACACGCAAACACACATACACAATTAATATGTAGCTACAATATGTATTGGTCACCATAACGTAGGGTATTGCAGCAATACTGTTTGAAAAAGCCCCCATTTTTAAGTTTCAGAAGCGCCTCCATAGCCCTTTCCTGAAGCACACCACAGCCTCCAGGCAGCAGGGGAGGCGCGCGGCTCTTAGAAACGCTACCTGCTGCGGCGCGGGGCCCTTGAAGCCAGCTGGCTCGATTCGGCTCAGTGCATCTGACCGGTAGGCCGGGTAGCCAGGCGGCTGCTGGATGACAGGTGGTTCCTCGCGGACTGGCTCGGATGAGCGGGTGATGGCCGGCTCGCATGGCGGTCCTGTGTCGTCGTTCAGTGTCTCGTCCAGCTCCTGGTCAGTGTAAGCTCCGCCCTCCGTGTCAGTGTCCTCGTAGTCAGACGTGTGGCGGCTGTCTGTGCTGTACATGCTGTACTCACTGCCCGGAGCAGACAGGTAAGACAGACGGTCATCATGAAGGTCCAGATCATCCTCAGGAGCACCGTCCGCCTAAAGACAGATGGGGACAGAGAGTGTGACAGAGAGTGTGAGCACATGGTGAGACATACATTTTGAAAAAAAGGAAGGAAACTACAATACATCAACACCAAATTAAACACTACACAAGAATCAACGGCAGCAACCTTACCTTGCCCTCTGACACCCAAACAAGTTGGTTCTGCTGCTGCTGAATGGTATCCTTCAACGCTCCATACCAGCCATCATTCATGTTGTTCATGTTTATGGTGGCTGTTACACAGGACAGAGGGAGGCCAGTCAATAATAGAAGTATACCCAGCTCGTCTCCACTACAGCAATGTTTATTTGTAAGAGTTTGGGGTGGGGGTAAAAGCAGTCAGTAAAAAGAATGAACTTTGTGAACTAAGGAAAGAACCCCAAAACTGATCACAGAAACAAATGATTTGCTGTTCTAATAAGAGACAATGGTTTTTCCAACAGAAAAAAGTAAATACCAATAAAAAATTAAAAATGACAGCTTTAAATCTGACGAATCAATTTACATCAGGCCTGTCAAACCGTGTTTATAGTTTACATATCAATTATTGAAAGGAGCCAAGCACAGGAGCCTGAGATGGTTTAATGTGTGTTCAGAACAGAAGCCCTGGAGGTATTTAAAATGACTATAACTTTTCTGAAGTGTTCTGTCATTCCACACACTGTACTGAGGTTACTCTTTTCCACTACAAATTCTCAGGGAGATGACTACTAGACTACATTAAATGTCTCATAGGTTAAAATAAACCAATGCAATAAACTAAACTAAAAGTTAATAATTCTCCTAAACTACACTAGAATGAATGCGAAAATGTGTTCAGTCATTTTAATAGGTCACGTTAGACTCTTATTCATGTCTAATAAAGCATGGGGCATTTGCTCAATGTTCAGTGTCTAATACTATATATGTGTCAGTTGTTCATGATAGCAGCATTTCTCAAGACAGATAGAAAGCCACACATACTTCAATTTAAAAAGAAGCCTTGAGTTGCATCTTTTAGAACCATTAACCATACATGGTAATGTAGCTTGGTATGCCAGACCATACTATCCAGTTGGTCAATTATGCCCCGTACAGCACAAAGAGCATGTATAAGTATAGAATATGAGTGCTATAAATACCCATAAATATTAAGAGTACAAAGAACTTGTTCTGTGCTTGTTCTCACAGAACCTCTTGTATTGTGTCAGACATGCACAGAGGCTCTCTCACACATTTTCTATTTTTAATCACACAGTCTCTCACTCTCTGCATACCTGTGAAGAGGTGGTGGTTGTTCTTCCTCAATTTGAGTGCTCTCTCATAGAGTTTCCTGGCACTTTTCCTGGATTCGGGGCACAGCCTGGTCCTCATGTTTTTCACTCCTTGCTTGCTGTCTGGGTTCAGGAACACAACGATAGGGTACCACTGCGCATAGTTCAGTCGATCCACAGCATTGGGCGTTATGTCCAGCACTGCATGCTTATCCTAAAAAAGGAGAAATTACATTAAGCTTTATATTTAGTACTATCACAATTAACTTTTTCATCTAAAATCCTTCCAACCAAAACTTACCCTATCATTAAATCAATTATTACATTACAGTTTAATCTATGTACACAGCTGTAAATGTACCACTGCATCCAAAGCACATTCTGTCTGTCCTGCCAAAATATGGCATTATTTTCTCTGCTCTAAAACATCTTGTTCAAAAACTGCATTGTACTGCTGTCCATGTATAAGACGAGAGTGTAAGAGCATACATATATACTGCACGATCATTAAACATTTATAAAATGAGAAGAAAATAAAAACACCAAAAAAAGTATTGTTACTAAATCATAACAACATATATACAGTAATTAACTATTTGCGTGTTTGGCTCTCAGCCAGTGAGGGGCAGTAGTGTGATATCCTGTAACTGGCTCACACTGCACACAGCATGCATTTTTATGTTTGAGCTCTTCTCACCTTATCAATAATCTGCTTGATGGTGTGAAGGCGAATGATTCCAGAACTGCGTTGGTCTGTTCCTGCATCTCTAGGCTCACTCTCTGTGCAGCGAAGAAAAAACACACACAGTTACTGGATTACATAATAGATTAAAGTTCAATACTTGCACTCATGCTTCAGTTCAGCATCCTCAAGCTTGAAGCTGCCTTTTCATACCGGTCTAGGAACAACTCTTCCTCCCCAAAGCTTAAATTAATGTGACAGAAACCTCAGAGTCTTTCTTAGATCAGAAAAAAAGAGGCAACTTCTAGCTAGACAGCATACAGTGAAGTCAGAACTCTGCCTGGATGTGCGCATGCAGTAGTATACATAATGTCTGAACCAGGTATCACATTCAACAAGTGTGTGTGTGTGTGTAATACCACAACTGCACATGTACATATTTGCTATGAGGAGTTTCACTTGAGTGTTATGTCACTGTGAAGTTTTGTGTATTTACCATATATTTGTTCTTCAGTGAATGAATAGTGATACACATTCATTACATATTCAATATATACAAGAGCAAAGACCTGCAGCACAAAAACTAGCTGGAGGCAAAGGATTATTGTACCACGTGAACAAATATGTGAAAATATGAACTTATGATTTAAGAAGGTGATGGATTCACAGTTTTTATTTATAGTTTCACATAGCAACAAATGCAAACGGAAGGTCACAATGACGTATTTATATATAAATACATTTAAATTTGTTTTAGACTTAGGCTAAATGTGTGAATCCATGGCCTTTTAGAGCTTCCATATGCAAAGCTCATTGTCCAACGAACATAATTTAAAACCCGTAAAGACCCCCAAACACTTCTGCTTACATGGACCCCAGCAGGACAAACCTCAACCAGCTGATCAATACTGTATTCATCCAGATAACAACAGCAGCAACTGAACATAATGTAAACTAAATCTAAATAAAAAAAAAAAACAGTCCATCAAATAAAAGCCATCAAAATGTAGCCTCATTGACACTTTAGCGTGACTGGCAGCTATGGAGTTTGGTGCTGTTGACTGCATGAACACGTTTTGGAAGGGAGGTCTGGGATAATCATTCCAAGCAATAACAATCTGGGCAATTAAAAACATGTTCTTAATGCTATAGAGCACAGCCTGTGTTTGTCTAGCACTATCGATCAAGCAAGCTGATGCAGTGAATGACATACTTTCCCCTTCTCCAGGGTGCTGTGTTTCTGAAAGGCAAAATACAGTCATAAAGCAACGTTATGCAAAATTCAACTGCCATGCTGGAATCAGTTTTCAAGCTGGATTCTAAGTGCTCAGATTAACTGAAAGTGGACACCAAGAGTCTTGAGTACTTTTTACAATAGCACTGAATGTGTAAGGAGCTAGGGATATTCAGTGGAGAATGTGTACAGGAGCTAGACGGATTAGTACACTGAACAGACATGGCTACAACAGTTTGTCTTACCAAAAAAGGTGTGTGTAAGAGTGTATGAGTGCGGAAAACTGACACTCACTTGCTAGCTCGAAAAGATCAGGCACCTCTCTGGCCAGTTTCTCTCTGGCGACATCGGCAATGGGCCCAAAGACCACTACTGGCCTCAAGAATCCGGCTGAAGAACAGGAATAAAATAAAAATTTCTTACAGTGCATTTACTGATGATCAGAATAAACAGTCTGTTGAATAAAGTAGAAAAATTATGCATAAAAAAACGTAAATATATATTAATAATAAAAATACAGAACAAATGTTAAGTTACTAGCTGCTGTAACTATTCCTGACACTGTGTGGCACCACTACAACACACTGCGATACACTGCTAGTTTTTGAGAACAAGGTAAATACACGAAGACTTGAGTAATCCCTGGTCTAAAATAAATTTTTTCCTGTCTCAATTTTTCATGATATATAGACCAACAGGACTGGTCCAAAAAAGATACATTCAAATACAGAACACTAATAACACATCACCACTTTGCCATTGTATGATGCTATCTATTTCCAAAAATTGCTTAACCAACACTGATTTCTGACCCAAAGCCATGCTCTAGCCTCAACACAATCTCAATAACCTATCTTCACCTTATAAAATTATAAAAAGCTATACGCCGACAACTCAACATTCCCTATGTGAGTGCAGAAGATACACTACACACCCTCCCTGAGGACGACCCTTTCATAAGCAGGGAATTTTGTCTGCACAGGCTGAGCGGACAGGTCTTCTCGACTCTTTCTCAGGTTCCTCTTGGAGCTGCGAAGGCCACGGAACCTCCAGAAATCAGCGCGGTCCCCACCGGGGGTTTTGGGTAGGGTATACTGGACACTGGACAACTGCTCTGCCCTGGAGATGAGAGGAAACTACTTTTTAAAAAAAATAAATATTCAGATTTGCAGTCAAGTGAAGCAAGAGAAATAAACTTGCAATCAGTTTTATTTTAAAAAAACAGCCAGCAAACAATGTGCTATTACCATACATTACACACACCTCTGAGAGACAAATATCAAAAGCAGTGTGTGAATTTAAATCTGTGCTGTCAAAAACAGAGGGTGAGGGATGAACTCGTCATTGCCAGTTGACTGTAAATATTACCTTCATACCAAAAGTTTTATATTTACTGTGTACACATGGATATTATGTAATCTTAGCTGTGAGTGTTTAGGTACATTCCTTTAATTACATAGTGTCTGTACGTGCATTAGCATAACGCTGTGCTCCTTAATTTTTTCTCAGTATAAAAACAAAACACAAAAACCTAAAATGCACAGTGCAAGGTCATGCAGGATTAACACTACAATAATAGTACCCAATTAATGCACAAGCCACTCTATAGAGTGTGAGTTGTTTCAATGAGTACATGTCAGAAAGTCCCCCTTTCTGGGCTCAGTTATGGTTTTAAATCTTTCTTTCATAGCTAGGAAAATGAGTCAGTGTACACATACAATAATATTATATATAGGAACTTCACTGAGTGGCTCAATCAACTAAGAACAATCATTTGCGGAGCAAGTTTAGTAAAGCTGAGGCCTCAGGAAATGTATTAATTTCCCATAGATTACAATGAAGAAAAGTTTCCACATAACACAAAAGGTGAGAATTCAACTGAAAACATGCAGATATCAATGACTCGTAAAAGCTCATGAAAATGCACTGTATACTGTGCATTTCAAATAAAATACTGTTTTAATTTCAAATAAACTCTAAAGAACACTTATAAAAAATGAATGCAGCTTGAGAAATCCATCATGGTTGCTGTACCTGTTCTTGTTGGGTATTATGCCTCTCTCCACCTCCTGGTGGTTTTTGCCAATACGAATGGCAAGCCAGGAGCCCAGCTTGCCGTTATACAGTGTGTCCACCACCCTGAACACCTCGCCCTTGTTAAAGCTCAGGCCATACGGGGACTCTTTCTCATACTCAAAATGGGTCCGAATATAGAATGAGTCGCCCACATCTGATTCCACAATTCGTCGATACACTGGCAGGGAAAAAAGAAAAAGTTATATTTTATTATACAAATGTTCTTTGAACACATCTTGAACTGAAAGTACTGAACATTTTCTTTTAGAGGCATCAGCACGGATTGCGGTTTTGCATTGCACTTAAGTATATTTTGCATTTCCCTTTAAGGTTCAGCTTGATTCCTGTATCTTGCGATGTTTTAGTTCAATAGTTTTGTTGACTCTAATCCTATTTTTACTGGCAAGGACACATTATAAGAAAACGTTGACCAAGCATTTTTGTAAATCACTCTGGATAAAAGTGTCTGCTAAATTGCTGTAAGTGTAAACATATAAATAAACTTAGCACAAAAAGTAAGGACATTTGTGTTTGGTTAGGTTTGGTTTGACTGATCTGGATAGGGCAACTTCAAGCTGGTGTTCTGCAAAACCAAGTTGTGGCATTATGTGGAGTGAGCTCTAGTACCATCTACAAATTGAAGGCCAAGTTCCATATTATGGGGGATTTCAGAGACAGGCCTCGAAGTGGGCATCCCAAGAAGATGACACCCCAAAAAGGATGCTTCCTCACCCTGTCAGCACTTAGGTTACAGATGATGTCTTCTAAAGTTTTGCAGTCAAGGTTTGCAGGACGATATGGCTGACGGCTCTCTGCCCAGACAATCCGGAACAGAATGCACGCAGCCAATCTCCGGTCTCATCGGCTTGCCAGGAGGCCTGCCGTAACTGCCCTTCACTGTCAGTTGGTGTCAGCAACATATGCACTGGAACATGTGGACCAATGTTATGTTCAGCGATGAGTCCACATTCTGCCTATGGCAGTTGGATCGTAAAGTCAATATATGGAGAAGTTGCGGAGAACGCTATGCTGATTGCTGCACCAATAGAGTAACATCTTTTGGTGGAGGCAGTGTGATGGTTTGGGCGGCACCTCCCTCACTGAGAGAGAGAGATATCAAGATGAAATTCTGCAACCAGTGGCAATCCCATATCTCCACAGTCTGGGACCAAACCCTATCCTCCAAGATGACAACACCTGCCCCCACAGAGTGGGGTTTATCAGAGACTACCTCCAGTCTTTGGGAGTGGAGAGAATGGAATGGCCTGCCAGCTCCTGACCTCAACAACTATTGAACACTTGTGGGATCAGCTTGGGCATGCTGTTCGTGCCAGAGTGACCAACACAGCAATGTTGGCTGACTTGAGACAAATGCTGGTGAAGGATGTGATTCCATCCCACAGCAGTGTGTGACCAGGCTGATGCCCAGCATGAAGAGGAGGTGTCAGGCTGTTGTGGCTGTTTATGGTTCTTCCTCATGCTACTGAGGCTCAGTTTTGTTAAATGAATAAGTTGTTAAATTGCCAATATGTCTTGTTTCTTCAAACTTCAATCACCCAGTCCACCACACATCCAATGAGTCAATGGCAGAATAAGCTGTTTGGCATTGGCAGAGAGGATTTGGCAAATTTTTCATGGGCACAACCCACACACTTAGCTCTACTGCTCATCCCACAAATGGATGTTTCTTACAAATGTGGCACCATTTAAAAGAGGAATTAACAGGCTTTTCGACAGTAAAAGAGTTATTGCCAAGAAGCATGGGTACAGTAAAGAAATAATCTACCAAACACAAATTTCCTTACTTTATGTGTTAAGAAGTTTATATTGCTTCCCATTCAAATTTAGCCTTGTGAGATATGTTTAGGGTTATATTGGAGGGGGTTATCAAAATCTGCCAAACTTGAAAATAGATTATATCCTTTACTCATTTAAGTTCCTCTTTTTTTGATACACTGCAAATTATGCTTCCCTTTAAGCATACTCCATGCTGATCAATTGAATTAACTCAATTTTTGATTTTTATAGTAGCTGCTCAGTTGTTGTGATAATAATTTAAATAATGTTAATCAGTGCTGCATTTGAATATTCATAGAAGTTCCCAATCAGTGTTCTCCTAGTATTTTTAACTAGGAATGCAGCTGCAACAATAACATACAACCCCCATATTCACATTAAAGTAAATAAACTACAGGCCAGTAGATGAGAGAGAACTGGAGGCCTCCCAGTGAGGCAGCAGATAAACTCACCATCCTTCTTCTTCTGGGCCAGGATGGTGACCTCTTCACCTCTGGGCAGGTCCAGCAGGAACAGCACCGCCTCCTCTCGGATGATGTTTGCAAAGTCAACATTGTTTACCTACGCAGAGAAAGAAAGAGGGAAAGTGGAAGATGTATGAGGAGAAGAGAGAGAACATTGTGTCTGTGTTTGATGTATTTAAGTGCTGCTCAGGAGGAGGCGTGTGGACAAAGTTATGTGCTGGAAGCTTCACCACAGGGAGCAGCCTGGAATCTGCTCTGTAGCCTAGAATCAGCCTGGAGGAGTGTGTACTTTTGCAGCAGGGAGGAGAGCTTTGAGGAGTTACCCTCATATAAAAACACACAGCAAGTCTTTTTAATGGCTGATGTAGGAGACACTCCAAATATGCTTTAATAAAATTGTTTCAAAGATAAACAAGGTCTAAATGAATTTGACTCGTATTACGTGTGTAGAATCCAACTGCTGACAACAATGAGTCATCACCGGGTGTCTTGTGTCCAACAATAAGTGCCATTGAGGGTGGTGACACGCTAAAACAAAGGAGGTGCCAAGGCTGGGAGGAGACAGGCATGGAGTCACAGCAGCAGTATGTAATGGTCATTTCTGGCCACAATCAAAGGGTCACAGTTTCTCAATATTACTCCAAGAAAATTTGGGAGGCCTTACACACAAACATAAACACACACACTTGCAGCACCAAGATTAGTCAAGAACAGATGTTCTCCACTAGACAACAGTACTTGCATTGTATTAATGCAAGTAAAACTGTGAAATAAAGGCTGCTACTGTTAAAGACTCATGCTAAGGGCAAAGTCCAATCAAAATAATTTATTTTAACAGATAAGTCAGTTTAACCCTTAAATACCTATGTTTTTCTCATTCATTTTCATTGTTTCCTTCTGTTAAAAATGATCCAGTTAGTTTTATGTTGAATTAATTGTTAAATTACCTTCACTTTAACTTATAGTTCATGTTTGAGTGGCTGTAATGAACTGAACAATTTTATTAAGATGCAAGATGTTGAGTTCATGGTGCTCACCCTGAGTATCTGATCTCCCTCCTCCAGACCCTCTTTAGCTGCAGGACTGTCCTCCAAAACTCCAGCCACAAAGATCCCTACATCATTCCCTCCAGCTAACCTCAATCCCACACTTTCTCCCTTTCGGAACTTCACCAGCTTCATGCTTGGCCTATTAAAGGCAAAACACACGCATGCATAAATATAAACACATAAGAGTTAGCGTAGAACATTTTCAAATTAAATAAATTGAAATAATAGTGGAGAGAAAATGCATTGATGAATTGCAATGCATTAAAAATGGAGACATGTTTGCATATATTTTGGAATTTTACAAATTCATAAATGTTTTATGCACTTTAATGCAATTTCTGCCTAAAATAAAATTCCTGGTCTATTTTCAATCAAAGAAGGGGTTTGTAAATAACTTCATGTTGCCACATTCTTCACAATGTCAATGGATTTCTAACATTTTAAAACATTTCAGCAAGCAACTGCAATCTAAGCAATATAAGTACAGATAATAAATATACAGACCCCTAGTCTATAAGATTATGAAGTTACTCTTTAACTTCTATAAGTACACTGAGTTTGTAATACAGGAAGTTAGAGTTACCGTAGAATGCTGTCGTCATGGGCAGCGCTGGGTACAGGGGCATCAGATGGACTGACCGGCAGATCTACATCTGGCTGGCCAGGCTGAGCATATACTGGCTTTGGTTCTGCAACAACATATACAAACACAAACAATAATCTTACCTAAATTACATACACAGTGAAGATGACAGTGGAACTGTGGTTATCAAGATAAAGGAGGCTTGTTTGAAATCCAAGTTTGAAAACTTTAGCTCTCTCCTTCAAAAAGTTCAACATTACTTTTTACTCTTTCACCCTTGGTTTCACAAAGGGAAGTAAATTCTAAAATGTACTCAATGTCTCATGGTTCATTGCTCCAATGGTTCATCACAGTTTGCGTTAAGGCTAAAAAGGAACAAGAAAGGGAAAAAATATGAAGGGAGTCAAAAGCAGGTGTCTAGATTTGATCAGGCACAGTCTGGGATTTTGACCTGACAATGGGAGGAAGAAACAATAGAGAATGTGAAAAATGAGAGAAGAGAAAAAGAGAGAATGGATAGAAGTGCCGCATGGTAAATTGTTCTGACCTGGCAGTGGGGGTAACTGTTTGTCTCCCTGTTCGCTGGCTGGCACTAGCAGTGCATCTTCCACCATCTTAACAGGAGTAGACACAGCTGCCGGCTTCGAGATTCGATCCTCATCACGACTCCTGTGACTAAGACACACAAACACATACCCCATATAAATACATAACCTGCAAAAGACCACCTACATCAGGGACACAAACACAATATTCTTACAACAGCCACAAGTTCAAGTTGCAAGTAACCTAGTACACTATAATCAGCTTTATCAAAGAATCATGTTTTAAATGCTAGCAGTGGTCTGTCTTGGGTATATGTCATGCTGCCTTAGATCAGACCGGCTGCAGAGTACAGAGTGAAGAGTTTATAGACACTGTATGAATCAGGCTCTTTAAAGTTTAGCTCTAGTTATACTGCATACAGTCATATTAGGCCTTTGACAGAAATAAAGCTGTTGTTTTACACAAGAAAATGAAACTGTATCCCAGATAAGGGGAGGGGGTGCTGAGGGTGGATAATACAGGATATGAAGCATAGTTCCTTGTTGTCTGATTGTGTGTAACATACAAACATCAAGAGCTTCCTCCTATGAAGGTTTACTGACAAAAACAATCTTCCTGTTGCATTTTTCAAGTACTAATCATCAAAGCTGACCTAAGCTGCACATTCTTAAATAAACCAGATATGGTGTTGTGAATAACATTCATTCATTCATCATCTGTAACCGTTTATCCAGTTCAGGGTCGCGGTGGGTCCGGAGCCTACCCGAAAACACTGGGTGCAAGGCAGGAATACACCCTGGAGGGGGGCGCCAGTCCTTCACAGGGCAAGGCACACACACACACATACATACATTCACTCACACCTACAGACTCTTTTGAGCAGCCAATCCACCTACCTAGGTGTTTTTGGTAAGAAAGCAGAGCACCCAAAGGAAACCCACACGGACACAGGGAGAACACATCAAACTCCTCACAGACAGTCATCCAGACCAGGAGTTGAACCCACAATTTTCAGTTCCCTGGAGCTGTGTGACTGCGACACCACTGTGTCACCATGCCATGTTGTGAATAACAGTAAAACCTATTTTACTAATTTTATAAAACAGTTTAAATATATGCTTAGACACTGGTATTGGAACATGTGAAAACTCTTCTCTTGCCCTATGCCAACCATAAAACATTCAGCTGTTTATTCGAATTCTTCATAGGCTTATCACTTTGGCATTTGTGGAAAATGGATTCTCTGATAATGTAAATATTTGACCATCTCTTGAAAATCTACAATTTGGGTACTGATATTTTCCCAGTCCAGCTCTGTCATTCAGTTTATCTGGCTTATTCTCCTTTGTTTGCACATGCAGACCTTTTTTAAAAACCATAAGGTAATGTTCAGTCACTGGCACGTACACTTCTGGGGTAATCCAAAAAAAGCAAGAGAAAGAAGGCAGAATCCATCTGCTGGTGCAGGTGTGTTTGTCTGTGTCTGAATCACTCTAACACTTCAGCTCTGTACTCAAGAACAAAGGGAGAATTCCAGCAGGGTCATATGACTCTGTGTCAGCCACAGCACACAACTTGGCAAACGTCTGGCTCCAGTTTCACAAGCCACCATCTTACATACTGCATACACACACACACAAATGTGCGAAAGAATAAACAAACCTCTCCTCCAGTCTGAAAGCGACGGGAAAGGGAACACACCCTACGTGCTTGCAGTGTTAACAAACTAAATTAATCTCCACAACAGCTGCTGCAGTAACAGTCCCTCTGGGCAAATTTGATTAGATCTGTGCTGAATCAATGCTATTTGTCGACAAATTTCAATGTGGGATTAACTGATATTGACTAACTGCTGATGTTTAATTAACAATGAAAAAAGCTGTCATCTGACCACCCCCTCACCAAAATACCAATAAACACGCAACAAGCACAAACTAACTGGGGAAAAAAAATAATAAATAAAAATAAAAAAACCTACATCTTTGGTTAAAAAAAAGAGGTTAAAAACACATATTTTACTAGTAATCTTGTTGGCCGAGAGCTAACCTATGATTCATTCACTTTCCGGGTACTGCCAAAAAGGGCTTTCTAAATAACTGAGAAACAAAAACAATGACTGGAACAGTTGGAAAAGATGTAACTGATTCTTAGAACTATGTAAAGTAAACCTATGGAGGAGGGGGGGGGGGCATCTGTTAATGCAAATCTCTGTGGGAAGTATGTCATCTCCCTCTCTACATCTCTCCCCTGCTCTCTCTTTCTCTCCCCCCTCCCACTTCTGAGTGACCATCAGTGAGGACTTTGGTGTGTTCTCCCAGTGTCCGCATGGATTTCCTCCCATAGCAAAAACACACATTGGTAAATGGATTGACTACTCAAACATGTCCATAGGTGTAATTGTGTGTGTTGCCCTGCGATGGACTGAAGCCCCCCTCCAGGGTGTGCTTCTGCCTTGCCCCCAGTAATGTATAATAATAAAACAGCCTGCACATTATTAAAAATGACTGCAAATCATATTAGTATTTTTGCCTGCAAATGGAAACACTCTAAAACAAGACTATGATTGACATCTGTGCTTTCATGTTTGACAGGCTCAAGCCAATACAGCAATAGCAGTTCCTTTCAGACAGAAAACATGCTATTTCAGGAACAGACCTTAAAAAAGCCTTCAAATCAAATGAATGGCACAACTGATGTCATACTTCACCCATACAGGTCTCCATCTCTTTGCCAATAGTACAACAAAACTGATAATCAAAGTCAGATCATTGTGCCCTTAATTAGGGCAGTTATAATAAAGTTAAATAATCCACTTCTCACTGTGAGAAATATAAGGCTAACGATACTCTAAAAAAAGTATACCTGCAGGTTCAGTATATAAAAAATAAAGGCCACTGGGTGTTTCTGATGTAAAGTATTCCAACTGTTGTATAAGCAGAACCGCTACAGGGAAGGCTGCCTAATAAAAGAAGTGACAGGTTCATTTGAATACCGCTCCAAAGAGCAGATAACTATCACTGATCTGAGTTCAGTGCTTGAGAACTGTAGAGATGTTAACTTCCCTCATATTCAAAATAAAGCCATTTCCCTAAGACCTAGCTTTTATTAGTAACATAATTCCTAGAGGGACAACCCCCTCCAGTAACAAATTTATCATGAAACAGCGCAGTGTTATTGTGTGATTTACTGATATTAGTGGTCCATGTCTTTGAGGGGTAGTGAATTTCTTAAATCAGCTCATTAAGTCATTTATTTTCAAAGGAAAAACATCAGATCAAATGAAGAATTCAATGTCTGTATCAAATAAAGATCAAATATCTATATTTGTTTCTCTTCATGCTGTAAATGCTTAACCTGCATTATAAACAGCATTTTATGTGAAGCCAGAATCTCCTGCAGGTAACAGTTCTGGCCATTATAACACTGGTCCAATAAGGTCAGCAGTGCTGGATACACAGCTCAAGGCATAGGGAAACGTAGACAGTAGAATCTCATTAAAACACCCCCTGTAGAAGCGGCTTTATTAGGACAAGGTGACAGGGTTAATGGATCGAGGGATGATATCACTTCAGTGAGAGTTCTGGCATGCTGTACTTCTCTCCTAATCTATCTCGCTATCACTTGCTAACTGGCTCTCACACACAGGCAGAGAGAAACAAAAACACACTTCTTGCATTTTCTCTCTGACTTCAGGGTTTTAACCTTCCTCAACAACGCTCCATCTGTTCTATCAGTGCCTATCTGATGCAATTGTGTTGATTTGCCCATGTGTTCAGAAAGTAGCAGTTTTATCCAGCTCTCCCTGGCCACTGGCATCAACACGAATGTCACATTGTCTCTACTCATTGCTCACACGCATGGATTCCAGTCTTTACGGTCATTCCTTTACAGTCACTGCTACTGACTCAAACTGCCTGAATCATGACCATTATCAGGTAAAGCCTGTTTATTAATTTAAAACCCTTAAAGCAGCAAAGACACTTTCAAATACAAATATTTGTGAAGGAAAAAATACAGAAAACAAAGAACTGCAACTTCAGTACGTAAAATAATGCTCAGATTCTGGAGTCAGTAAAGCATGTTTTGTACAAGTAACTATATAAATAATTACTACAAAGAACCTAAAGTACTGATTTAATACAGCAAAATTAATGAAGTCCCCCTTAAATTTGCCTATGCAAAAACAAAAATATAATTTACAAACATAATGTTTACTGCAACAAATATATTTAAAAAGCATTAAATGATGTTGAATTAATGTAGACTAGCAACAATATATATACTGTATGTCAGCAATGGTCAACCAATATCTGGTGATTAAAATTATGTATTCACCATAATTATCTCAGAGGAAACATTTTAATGTCTTGTTTTCCTATAAAGACAACTGCAATCAATTCAGCTTCAGGCCTAATCATTAAGGTCCAAAAGTTCAGCAGCTTGCAGTAGCATTATATGTTCAAAGCACAAAGAATAATTTTAATATGCCAGGTGTGTTTATTTATTTGATACTGATGCATGTAGATGATAAATCAGATTAGTGATAATGTACATGACTGCAACTTAATCAGAATGTTCAGGGTGGTATATCAATGTTACCCTAATTGACTTTTGAGCTTTTGTTCACTGGTGTAAGCAATGCTACTAACACCCACTGCTATTAATCACAACTGTCTCAGTGACAGACTCCCCCAAGGGCAACACCTTCTCTGTACTGAAACATCTGACTATCGACTGAAGACTAGAGCAGGCATGGAAGATGATCTGAGCAAATTAAGTTGAAAACACAAGAAGATGACAATGAGAATATGTATAGCAGAACCAAGGTACGTACACACACACACACACACACACACACACACCTCTTTCATGCCCTGTAATAACACAATTTACTATCCCTAGTCTATATGAGTGTATTCATTAGTATCTAACTATTTCATTTCAGTGTATTAGGCTATTAAAAGACAGGTTGTTTTTTTCCAGCAAAGCAGCTGGGAAATTTGTTTGTTTTTCTGATGATCCTTACCTTCCATTGCTGATCTGTTGGTGTGATTGGCTGGAGATGTCTGACGGCTCGGAGCGTTTGTCTGGTGAACGAGAACGACTGCCACGTGTTTGGTCATGGGAATGGTCTGATGTCAATGAATGAATCTCTGAAATGTCTGTAACAAATACGAGATTTTAAAATAGTGACATATAGTGGCTAATATAGAAATATAATGGTTAAGTCTAGTCCTGAACTTCACAAGGTTTTATATTGTGATAGTCCATTGAAAACCACCACAGGTTAAGTTAGTATAGATTAAAATCTGCTCTACTGTGCCATTTATCATGCAGTACCTCTGCCTGAAAGCTTAATGTGCTGATACATAATAAATTAATTCACAAAATAATGACAATTATAGCATTATGGGATGATATAAAAAATGATCATATATAATTTTATATTATAAAATGATACATTTAAACACTCAAAGACAATGTAATACATCCTAATTAATGCTTATGATTTTACTTTTGGTTCAGAGGAAGGTATTGTAAGGTCTTAACATTTTGAACCAAGCCTCACCGTCTCTATCAGAGTTGCCAGAGGGAATGCTGTCATCTATATCAGGAATGTTAAGAAGCGTGGCTTTTTCATCTCGCTGTACTACCATTTTCAGCTTGCCTTTCGAGCGTTCAATCAGTTTCTTTGCATCCGTCAGAGAGAGGTTCTCTGTCACTGTGCCATTGATCTAGGTAGATTTTGAGAAAGAATAGAAAAGGCATAAATCACACTCCTTTCAAAACAGTGCCCGCTATGATCAGCCATTTTATGGTTTCAAGGCTGTACTTGGCGCACGCTTCACTGCATTTTTACCTTCAGATGTAAGCCAATATTAATTAACATTGTATAATTAGAAATTAAAATAATAAAATCAGAACTTCTGGTTACTGTGAACTAACACCTGACTATACTCTGGGACTTGATTCAAAGAGCTGCATTAGGCTAGAACAGCTGAATGAGGCCCATAAATTGCACTGACATGATAAAACACCCACCCTGGTCCCTGAAGAGAAAATTTCTTGGAGGGGGCAAGCTTTACATTCAACAAAAATTTTGTAAATTTTTGTTATTAGAAAAATCAAACAGGATCTAAGAAATCACAATGTGGTACTGAACACGATTAGTTCTATAAAAATCTGATGAAAGGTCCTACACATTTCCTTATTTCAACTCAATATACTTTCCACACCAGACTCTGTAAGGCACCCTCCTTCATACTCCTTTCATTCTTTATGTATTACTTCACCCGCTTAAACCTTTTACATGCTGTTTCTTATCTTTTCTCACTCCTCTCTCTCCCCCACCTTCCCTTACTTTCTCTCGTCATACCTTCAGCACTACATCCCCCTCCTGTATGTTTCCATCCCTAGCTGCCAGGCTTTCAGGCGAAATGTCCTTCACAAAGATGTGGCTGGCCAGACGTAGACCATATTCTGCAAAAAGAAAAAATGTCACAAAGATTTCAGTCTTTGAGACCTCTGTCTGTAATATCCAAAGTTCCCAATAAATTAGTTACAAAGAGCAGTTTTATTCTAAACAACATTGTGTAGGCTCCTACTATATGCAATTAAAAAAGCAAAACATTCCAGTCATAGCTGTATTTTGTTTACACTACATTTACACACATGCTCCACTTGTTGAGCTGGTTTCATAAGCCACTTCCTGACAAAGTGAGCACTTAATGACTCATTGGGTCTATATTTTTAGAGAAACTCTTTAATGTCATGTGACCTTCCCTGTCATGATTCAGATAGAATCAAACTAAAAGTTAACAAACCAGGGAATGCATGACAACTAACAATTCATTTTCATCTGGTCACTGTGCCATGAGTGTTCAAAAAAAATCTGGAAAGATTATCCTTATACAAATGCATGTGTTTATGGACTTAAGCCACTTAAGGACCAATTTAATTCTGACTGCTCAAGCCAATTCAGGAGATGCATTTTAGTCAGATGCTACAAAAGCATGAAACCATCTCTTCAAGCCACATTCAACAATCATGTTCTCATTAATTTTGAGCAAAGTTAGCATTATTAGTATACCCATTTGACTATACACCGATCAATCACAATTTGGTAGAAGTGGATAATAGGTTTTAAATTTGTACCGCCAAACAAAAGTATCCAGCCAACAGTGTCCTGTGTAAACTGATGAAGTACCAGAGAATGAACAACAAACTGTGCAGCAACAAATGAGATACTGTCTCTAATTTTACATCTACATGGTGAACTAACAATGTAGGTGTGTCTAACAGAACAAACAGTAAGTGGACACAATGTTTAAAAACTTTAGCAGTATTGCTGTGTCTGCTCCACTCATACCAGCACACCACATACTAACATACCACCACCATGTCAGTGTTACTGCAGCGCTGAGAATCATCCACCACCAAATTCATACCTGCTCTTTGGTGGTCCTGACCATTAAAAACTTTGTGAAAAGAGGAAAATAAAGTATACAAAGCAACAAATATTAGAGACCATAGTCTGTAGCTGTAGAAACAAGATGGTCATAATTTTATGGTAGATTGGTGTATATTTATGAGAGCAGTAAGGTACTTAAGTTAAGGGATTGCTGAGAAATTAATTCTCATATTTCCAGTATAAACCTTAATTAAATCTGCATTCTCGCTGAGAACCTGTTTATCTCTATTGGTCTCCTCCTCACCTTCGTTCTTACGAGACTTTACAAGTGTAACTTTGGCGGGTCGTGGCGGGACATTTGAGGCAACGGAGCGTCTGTCTGATCGCGGGGAAGTGCTCCTCTCTCTTGAGGCGCTGTGGTCCCGCCGGCCCCCACTGCCACTTCGATCATTCCGTCTGCTCGTTCCCCCACTGGCTCCTCCGGGTCCTGCACCAGGACCCTGGTAATCATCTTCCTCACTGTCCTCTTCGCGCTCTGACATTGTCTCTCTGTCTCCGAGCCGAGCAACCGGGATCTGGACCTTCCGTTTCCGCCGAATAGTCTGACACACACAAGATAATCAGCTTCTAAAACATTAATCAGTTCATTCATTTGGTGTCCATTATGCAAAAAATATCTAATGCTAAAGTTTAAACATTCCTGGTCATATATAAATACCTGAGCAAAAATACTTACAAGAGCTCTACAGTGAACAAAGTTAAATAAGGCTTGTTCTCTACAAGTATTAGAACTGACTGTAAAATTTATTTTTTTCCCCAATATATACCAATTCAGTAAAGATACAGTAATTATGTAAAAAATGTACATAAGCGCATAGTCTGAGAAGTTGTATTTTTATGATCACTTTGAAAATAAACAAAAAATAAATACTGAATGGCTACAAGATTCACACCAGTGAGTTCATGTGAAACTGCTGGCCTAAAATAACCCTCCAGACATTTTATATCATAATCATCATTCTGTTATAGACCTCTCCCACACTCCTCACTCCCTGCATTCCTTTGTACTACAATCCCCATTTCCAGAAAATGTTGGGACATTTCGTAAAACGCCTTGCCTTACATTCGCCAAAAAAAAAAAAAAAACTATAACAAGTAAAAATAGCCTGTTGCTCATCACTTTATGCCAACATTTGTCAACCAGTTCAAAAAGAATGTTTTTCAATGCAAGACTATGAAAAATTTAGGTTTGCCATATATAGTTTATAATATCCAAAAAAAGATTCAGGGAGTCAGGGGAAATCTCAATATGTAAAGGCCAAAAGGTTGAAACCATTGCTGAGGGTGTGTAACTATAGAGCCCCTAGGCAATAGCATGAGAAACCATCATGCTACAGAGATGGACATATGGCATATGGGTATGGGGGTACTTTAGGAACCCACTGTCACGTAACACAGTCCATTACTGCATCAAGAAACAACCGGAAACTCCATTATGCGAAGAAAAAGCTGTATGTTAAATCAAAACACAGTTGAAATATGTCAGGTGAGTCAAAGTTTTTCCTTTTTTTTGAAAAAATGGAGGTTGGAAACATTTTTTTTTTAAATATGGTATGGAGAACCTTAGTGCCCAAAATATGGGTATATCTGTGATGTTACTACTGATGTGGAGGCTTACTGTCATATTTAGGAGAGACAAATGCTGTCGTCAAGATGATGTCTTTTGACAGGAATTACATGTGTATTTAAGCAGAGCAATGCAAGGCCTCATTCTTAACAACATGGGTTTGTAGACAGAGAGTGTGTGCTTCAATGGCTTGCCTGCAGTTCAGATCTATCTCCTACTGAAAAGCGTATGGTGCACCATGATGAGGAGAATCAAACACTCTTGCAACTCAGACATGGCAACATCTGACACTCTAGCAACTCAAGTCGTATACAAGAAAAAAATGTGCGAAAATGTCACTAGCCAAACTGCAACAAGTAGTATCTTCAATTCTCAAATGATTATATAATGTACAATAAAAAAAAAGTTAAACAACCAAATGTTAAAAAAAACCTCCGTCCCTCTGTTTGTGTGTTGCATTCATCATTGAAAACACAGAAAATCTTTTCTTTGACTTTTTTTTTTTTACTGTTAAATAAATGTAAAGTGAAATTACAGATTTCATGTTTTATTGCACTTTTAGAGAGGGTCCCAAATTTTCAGGAATTGGTGTTATACATAATGTGAATACTGCACAACAGTTGCTGTTCTAGCATTTATTTTTTAAATAACTCACAATTTTGGCGTTCTTGCCACTCTTCCTCAGTTGCTGTACAGCGTAGGCATGTTCCACATTATCCATGGAGACAGCATTAACCATTACCACTCTGTCATTCTCTCTGTTGGATGGAGTATTACAATTAATCATAATGAATCAAAATAAAATATATAATTACACTCCTTTTTCTCCCTGTAGTTCAACCATTGAGGTTTAACTTACTGTAAAAGCCCCTCTGCTGGTCCTCCTTTTAAAACATCTGAGATGACGATGGACGTCTCGCCACTTTGGAAATGGGGGTTATCTCGGCCTCCTGAGATCGCAATCCCAAACCCAAAGCCTGGTGCCTGCACAGAAAAGAAACAATACATATTTCTTTTTTTTTTTAATCATTTCAGTTCTATGCACGCATTCATACATGCTATTCTATGAAATTTCATATAAACATAATGTGACATTCAGCACAAATGGCCAGAAAGCTCCTTTGTTTATGAATCACTTACAAATATTTTCACTGTGACCTCCCTAAGGAATTAAAACATGTCTTTCCAGCTACAAATGTCCTGCTTTGCTGGTCATATGCCAACACTTATATTCAGAAGCCAAACAAAAATTCAGGGTAGATTTTTGCCACTACATTCCAGAATGTTGACATGAGTTGCTATGCATTGGACATCAACAATATCGCAGCACTGCTGGACTTCCAGTTCCTCTTTAAAGGTTACAATAGCATCAGGTGCTAGAAAGTAATTGATTCACCATGTAAGGTGGAACTGGACATTAACTAGCGAATGTTACCTACAGAGACATGAGCTTGCTATTAGAGACATTTGTCGTGAAGAAATGGGTCATAATTCATTAAAACTACATTAAACTAGGATAACACAATTGTTATCATATTATTATAAAAGGAGACATTTCTTGGTTTATTTCCCCAAAAATCAGAATTTTTAGGCAAAACTTTTTTTAAAAAAAATATTGTTAATGGTATTGTGGATAAATAAATAGGCCAACATCAGTTGTCCAGAGCTTGTGTTGCCTGGGTCATGATAAGATGTATAGAATGCGAGTCGACTGAAAAAAGTGAAATAGTCCTGACTTACAGTAGCGTTCATACATGTTTACCTTTCCAAACACATGACAAAGCAAGCACAAGCACTAGGATAACAACATGCCATTCCCAATGACAAGGAAACTGTTGAGACACAGCAACTTCTTTTAATCGGAGCCTGTTTGATCCACTGTACATTTCTTAAAAAAAAATGTCTTTAATAACGTGACATAAAAGGGGCCCATTTTTGGCACTACATAGGACCATTTCTTCATTCTTTTAATAACCTTTAATTTAACTGTTTTCAAATAAAAGAGAATGCATTAACCAGGCTAGGAAAAATCTTTGTTTTCACATTTTGGAGTGTTAATGATACTGTACAGCCTTTACTAAACAACCCTTAACATTTAAGGTGTGCCCATTTTAATCATAGACTGAGGCAATTTCACATTATGTGAATATCCTATTTATCACATTCTTTTTCTTCTACTGGGCAAGAATTTTCCAGCCTGAAGTACTATTTACTACTCTGCCTTTTTAGTCTGAGGCAGTAGCACTTGACCACAGTTTGTACACAAACACACAAGCACACATACACAGTACAGTGAGTTCCTGGCACTGATTAACAACATCTCAGTCTGACAAGGCTCAGTAATTCTGTGACTAACACCATTACAAACACAGGGTCAGGGAAAGAGCATGGAGGTGACTGTGTGTAAGTGCACGCATGACTGATTCTCTGTGCTACTTTGTGCTTTTATTCTATTTAGAAAGCTCCCAGTAAAGCACAACAACATCAATACAATGTTATTAACAAACATAGACACTATATATGTAGCATATTTAAGGACCAAATTCCTTTTCTATTTTTGTATTCTCTATTATGTTTGGTTTGTGATATTTTGCATGTTCATGTGTTCATCCAACACAGCTCAGACTAGACTGACCATGGCAGATTTCATACAAAATAAGCCTCAACACCTGCTACCCCCTAGAATGTCTACCAGTAATTCTGCAACTGTCTAGACAGCTGCATCAAAGGAAGGAGTGGACTTTTAATTTAACCATATTCTATTGATATAAAGGATTTCCTACAGATACTTCATAAGAATGCTGTAACTATACAGTTGGCTAACATTCTGTAGCTCTTTAGAAATGCCGCAGCTATGTTAGCATGTAGGCTTTACTTACATTCTTAGCATTGATGCAGACGTAATGAATGAAGAATGGTCAGTCCATTTGCATCTCTTATTCTAAGCATGACTACATACAGGAAGAGGAAGAGTGGGAAGAGGAGCTGATCAACCACTTCTTCCTTACACACACTTCCTGCCATTCGGGGCAGGAGTGCTAGAGTGTGTGTGTGTGTGTCCACACTTCCTGCAGCTGGCCTACCCAACACACACAATGAGAAAAAGGGAGAAAAGTAGAGAAAGCAATAAAGTGATAAAATAAAAGAAGATGGAAAAAAAATAATCGGGGTGGGGGGATCAAAGAGAATTTTGGAAGAACAATAAAGAAAAAAGGTTGGCAGGCAAGACAGAGAGAGAGAGAGAGAGAACAGATCGAGAGTGGGAAAACAAAAGAGAAAAGAGAAACAAAAACAGAATGCTCCACACTTACCCTGTGAAGTGTCACTGTGTGCTGCTCCCATATAACAGTTTCCTCCATCGCTGCACTCTGTAAGACAGAGAGAACGCAGGGTCAGACAGAGCAAGAAACAGACGGTTAGAAAAATGACTGAACATGTGGAAAGTGAGAAGGGTAACTGAGCCTCAAAAATGCCTTTAGTCAGATAGTAAAAACAAAGTAATTTTTTTGTTTTATTTCAAACTCCCTAATGAGAAAATGTGTCCAAACTTTACTTGTAGTGTATGTTCTAATACACCCTGTGTACTAAATGTTCAGCTAAAATCAAGCTGACACTTCCAAAAATTAAGAAACTTCCTTCTTATTTTATTGTCTATATTCCTCTACTATATTCCAAACTCATTCAGAAAGATGTATTCAAAAAAATTTAAATTAAAGAGATTTCATGACGCATTTAATCAATTCCCTTAGGAACTGAATAACTGTGAGATTAAACCCCCATCTCTGATCAATTATCTGATTAAAAAAAAGGCTTATGAATGAAGCCAAGTAATGCATGAATAAACACAGAATGGAAGAAATGAACATGTCAAACCACCAGTGAACAAAAAATGTACCGCAATAGTCTCTATCTACTCCTTGCCCACTAAATTGAGCATGCCCGTCTATGGTTCTCTGTGTGACCCCTTTAGCAAAATTAGCAAATGCTCATCTCATCCTGCAATGACTGAATCAAGCCTGAAATCACACTACGCTTTAAATAGACAGCGTCCCTCTGTCCTGACTGCAAATATATTACACGCATTTTCTCCACAAATGCACAAGCTGCCTTCTGATCCCTTCTGGTGTGTAGTGATGAGAAAGGAACTGTGGAGAGAAAGCACTGCATCCCTGCAGCTGTAAAATTCTAACCTATTTATGATTAATATAATGGACTGAATATAGGTCAAATGGAAGCAGTCCACATTTGATACTGTTTCTTAATCAATGACGTATGCGTTGAATTTAAAAAGACAAAAGTAATTTATACATAATAATGGAGTTTTTAAATAGACCCACAGAAAGGGGCTCTAATTTCCCCAATAGTTTTGGGGGAAACTGACCCATCCCCTTGAACTTCACATGTCCCCACAATCAGCATACAATTAATCCTGACCTAATTATGACACACAGTCAACTGGGAGATCATTCTTCCAGGATAAGCAGCAAAAGGGGTGCCTTCAGACTAGAAAACCTTTTTCCCTTTTCTCCTCCTCCTCCTCTTCCACTCTCACAGTCCAACTCCATTGTGAAAAGAGGCTCTGACCCAGTTCAAAACCATCCGTCACCCTCCCCGCTGCATTCCTCTGGGGTGCTGGAGAGCTTGGAGGTTGGTGGCTCACTGGACGGTACGAGAAAATTGTAGGGGCCCCGCCATGAGAAATATTTCCCATACTGGTGGTCACATGACTAGGACAGGCATACAGCCTTGTACAGCCCAAAGGCACAGGGATGTCCATATTTCACCAGAAAAACAAGATAATTCCTTGCAATGCCATACATCTAGGCTTCCCAAACAGATCCATTAACTGTACTCCACTGTACAGCTCCATTTCTTAATTCCCCCACATATATCCTTCCTTTTAATGCATCATCTACAAATACTGTAATAGAATATTTGCTATATGTCCATTCTATAAGTAGGAACAACTGTGTCTTTTGCACAGTGATTCTGGGTAGGCTTCAGACCCACCATAACCCTGAACTGGATAAGCGTTTACAATGAGAAAATGAATTATTAATTATGTCAAAAGTTGAAGGTGGCTATTTTTTCTGAAGCTCAACATAAAACAAGGTTTCAACAGAGGTACTCTTGGAAAAGAAGAAAGTATTATCCGGCCATCTCTAGTTATAAAAATTAATTTAAAAAATAATAATAATAAATAAATAAAAAATTCAAGCCACTCTACAAACCACGTTACTATCACACAGCTCATTTGGTGAGATTGGAAAAAGCTGAATTTTTAGCCAGTGCATCCTGTGCTCATCCTCGACCCCTTAGCACAGTACAGGTGTTGAACTATTATGGACAGAAACACAACATCTCAGCACATAACTAGCACATACTTTCCGTTCCAATGGTGGGGCCCAGATGTTTCCACAACACACCCCCACACCAACAGCTCTCTACTTTCCTTAATACTTGCTAATTTGTTGTATTCATGCAAGGTATGAATACCTTTCAGATTAAAATCTAAATATTTAAAAGTGATGCTAACATATTATTATTATTATTATTATTATTATTATTATCTGTCTTCTATTCAATAGCTAAAAGCTGTATCTGGGGATCATCTGTGCAGTTAGTTGGCTTAGTTTCCCTACTCATGGTGCCAAACAGTGGCTAGCAAAAAGATGTTTGCTAGCTACAGCTGGGCAAGTGTTATCTGCCAAGCTTCATCTGCGCTTATGTTTTCCGTCTTGGATGAGTGTTTAATAACACCACTGTGCACTAGTAGTCATATGCAGCTACAGCAATTCTGTGCAGACATTTTTAACATATCTGCTTTCACTTAAGCACTGTTTTAAGTCACCAAACACAAAGGAAAAATACAACCATATATTGACCTCATACTTTTATCTCTAAATTATATGTAATTGTCAGGTAATGTAATTTTACATTATTAGAGCTATAATGAATTTGCTTAAATCATTTTCAGAGAAGTGGTGCCCATTCTTAGTCAATGTATCTGTGCACATGAGAGAGCAGAAGAGTGAGCTAAATGGTGTGTGTATGGAGAAGGATTTGAACACGGGCAGCAGGAAGACAGGAAAGAATCTCTGACACACCACAAATTGTTTACTTCAGGCCGGATAAGCAGCTCCGCCACACTGATGAGATTATCCTTTAATTAATCAGCCCGCTGCAAAGGCCAGATTAAAACACACTTGTCCGAGAAGAGTAGTGCAGTTTTGTAGTTACTGTATTAATCAAGGGTCTGGGGACACATTCAAAAAGAACTGGAAAATAAAATTCCCACTGATCAAAGAATACAATCACACTCTTTATTTGAACTTTGTGTCCATTTAATTCAAAGCATGCTGAAACAGCAGATTGCATGTGACCTCTAAAGAATTTATTCTTTAATGAGCTACAACTTCTTATAATGAAAGTGAAAGGGAAACACCTGTGCACAGCCCTAGGAACAAGAAAAAGCAAAGTTGTCAACAGTAATAAATAAATAAATAAAACCTTAAATATTAGGGAAATCTTATATCAAAGCTGGGCCCTAATGAAAATTGGGACTGAATTAGAGCTACAACAACTTCCATAAAAGCAAATTCTCTGATTCAGGATGGGTTTAGCAAGGCTCTACTCATTCATTCCTGGCCCATCAAAACCAGCTGAGCACATCATGTCAAACAAAACTACATACTGTATTTTGTTTTCATATATTTGCAACTCATGATCTATACATTTTTCTTTTTAAATCATATACTGTATAAAATAGAACACTGCTTTAAAAATTTAAAAGTGCCAGTGCATAATTTATATATATTTTTTTATTTATAATTTTAAAAAGGGCATTGTTCATTATATTGCTTTGAAATGCTGCAGTAAACAAATAATCAACAGATGAACTGATTATAACCTTGTTGTTAGCTGCAGCAATAGTCTGGATAATAGTTCTACACTGTATCTGATTTATTCCCACCTTCACGGATCCCTTGCATACCCCTGTACTTTATATCCACACCCTTAGTTCCAGAAGCCAACCCAAATGGCTTAAGGGAACAAAAATCAAAAATAAAAATCTCACTTTTCGAAGGAAAACAAACGGGAAAAAAAAAGAAAAGTCTGTAAAGGCAGCGATTATCTAATAAGTCCTTGCAAGTAGTCCTGAACAATAAGGTTCTTTCTGCAGCTGGACAAGAGGGACAATGTGGTATATTTACACTTTCTTTTTTTGTTAAATTCAAGCCTGGGGCAAAGCCTGAGCCAAAAGCAGAGTGCAGAGCTGAGGAAACAAAGGCAAGGCGTGGGGAGTCCTTCTCTGAGCCAGAACCTTGATCTGCCTCTTAAGAAAGCCTCTGTTAGAGTCAGGCCTCTTAGAGCTGCCAGGGGAGAGGTGGGCTGAAAAGCTGACGGCCAGGTAAAACTAAGAGGCTTTCTGTTGTTGGGTGGCCATTAGGAGTGGATTTCCTGAACACACAAGAATTTAGGCACCTATTTAATGTTTTTTAAAATCTCAAATTTTACTGAGATTTCATTTTATGACGTTAGTATTAATTAGAATTTGTTCTCTGTTTAAAAAGCCCTATACTTCAGTTAATTTTAACCAAAATATCAAAGGACAAAGAACTTAGCTAATATTATATATTATGAACTGAGATGTTATGGGCTGAAAACATTCATCAGTTTAATCATTTAAATCATGCACACTGATCTGCAGCGACAGCCCATGTAAGAACAAGAAAAGAATATTGAGAAGATGGATAAGGACTCATGGGCAGCAGTGATTGTTTGCTCTGCACAACATATATAAACCAGCTACACTCTGTTATCAATCTCTCACCATTTTTTTTTTAAGAAAACTTTACCTTCATTCATTTACAACATACTACACAAACAAGAGGTAGATATTTAGATATAAAGTAGACAACAAACACCTTTTTTCTTCTGGGTCATCATCTTCTAATTCAGTGTCTGGTACAACTTCTGGTTCAGAACCTCCCCTGTCCATTTTCACTGCACTCAACACCTCCACTAATACTTGCGCTCCGCTCCGTTTGTGTTTAGCGGCGCAGCACTGAAAAACGTCCCCTGTGAAACCATTTACCACTGCGCTGAATGCGCAGTGCAAATCGGTATATCGCCCAGCACTAGGAAGTCCTTACACTTAAGTAAGTGTATTTCGCTCAAATTACTGACAATCATATTGGCTGTAACTCATTACCACACTCAATGCCATTTGCAACATTTTTCATACTACTGGATTTAGAGTTGCCGTCAGGTCCTGATATTAAACCTGATGATTACTCAGTGAGCAACTGAAAATATTGTGTGTGAACTTGGCATTAAGATCAATGTATCATTTGGTAATATTTTCTGAAAGCTTCTGTGAAGAAAATGATGTGGCTCACTAGTGATCTAAACCAACTGAAACTGATGCAGGTGTATCTGGTGTCCATTAGCATTTCAAGTGTGTATTAGCTGTAATAGAAAGCAACTTCTACTATCTCATATCTTGCCTTTGTTTACTCATCTAAATACACACAGGATATAGACAACTATTCTTGTGAGAATTAAGGGGTAGTGGGGGTGTCCTCCATATTCAGCTGTGTAAATAAAACCCTCACAAAGAGAAACGTACTCTCCCATGTTCCCATATCCACATCGCAGACAAAACAGGCAAACTACTAAGCCGTTACATCCATATGAAGTATAAAATTCTTGTGTGTCACTGAGAAACATTCTATTCCCAATATATGAGTGTGTGTCTGTAAGTGTAAACAGCAGCTGAGACAGACTGGGCCATGAACAGAAGGCAGTTGAATGCGGCTATTCTACCTGCACTGCCGATCAATTATTAATAACGCTAATGTCAGCAAGCCAGTATCACTCTCACACTTCAGAGCAATACTTCAATAATGTGAAAGATACACATCTACAGAAGGACCAAACCAAACGGAGACTTCATTTTGCACAAGGTCTAAAAAATGTTTGATCCACCGGCAAGGGGCAGTTTTTGCTTCAACTCAAAAGACAGAGAGTTCTGACTGCTGACCCTTTCCATTGTTTCGCCTAGCAGGAAATGATTCAACATCCTTACACTGGAACAAACCCTTGCTGTGTTACCTAGATCAAGGGATCTCCATCTTCCAAACCAAATCCTATAAGCCTGTTAAAATGGAATCAAACCTTTAGACTCACTCTGATAGTGAGTTTTGGGCTTTTAATAATGTGGATATTTCTTTAAATACTCTTGCTATATATATTACAACAGCTAAACACTACATGATTCTGTAGGCAGGTTTATGGGCAATACCCTCAGTGAACAACATGTGCATCTGCAAGTCTAATTGGCTCTGTGCTGAGGTTTGCAGCTGTTAGCATCTCAAGAGTTACATCACTTTATCTGTAGGCTGCTGATTTTGTGGAACAGGATGCATGTACCAGCTAGGATTCTCTGCAGGAAGGACATTTCCTGTTACGGAAGAATTTTCAACAACAACAAAAAAAAAACCTCACTGGATAAAAACATTGTCAAACACTTAAAGAACACTGGCCAAATTAAATGAAAAAAGATTAAGACTGTTTCTAGCACAGCTGTTTAAACCCTATTTTGTCCACAAGTAAGAGCATAATCAGTCAAATCAAATGAAGTAACACACATTTCGATAAAGGCTAAATTGGGAAATTCTTTTGCCATATTATCTACCCTTCCTCTAGATGCTAAAACAGAGACACAATGTCATGTGGATACAGGCCAGTGCTGAACAGAACTGCTGCTGCCTGTCCCACACTTCTGAAATACAGCACTCCTTATAAAGCAAGTAGGAAACAAAGCATGTTAAGCCACTCTGACACTATGCTCAGATGAAAGCCAGCAAGACTAGAAGCAATCTGTTTTAGGGGCTGTACCAGGATGGATCTGTTTTCTGGATATCAGAAGTCCACATCTGATTGGACTTTCTCCAAACAAAGATTTCCATACAGAGCTGAGACTGCATACAAGTGCCCCACACTGCGCATATCCTCAAGTGAGATGTTTCTTTTGTCATATGATTCCAGAAAGTGTTGCTCAAACAATGAGTTACAACTGAAAAAGAGATAACATGCCAAGTAAACTGCACACTCCCTTTCCCTTTGAACACAAACAGATAAAGACACTCTACCTCAATCTCAGGATGTTGCAACCGGGAGAGTGAATTACTGAAGGCTTTGCTCTCCATATATTCTCCCCATATATTCAGTCTCCCTTGAATAAATCCATAGAAAGAGTCTGGAGGAGGTTAGTGTTGGCTTTTGCACAGAATGCTGCAGTTTTCCTCCAATGCAGTGCGGATCCCTCATTAGAATGACAGACAGGTAGTCCACACACACGTCCTCAGAAAAGAGATGCAGCGAGGAGATAAACTTGAATGCAAACCACACGCATGATATACTGTCTTCAGGATATGGCAAAGAGCAGCAAGGAAAACCCCCTTTGCTAAAAACAAGTCCGCAGAGAATTAAGTGTGTGAGAGATAGACATGTACATCGTGCATGTGCTATCCCCTATCTTTTACTCTGACAACACTATGCAGTACTACTGCAACATGCACACACACACACACACACACATGCTTCCCTTCCATGCAACCCCACCCAATACAACCTCTGGTAACAATCAGCCCATATCCACTGTCCTATATGCAACTGCATCTGCCGTAGGTCCTATACCTGCAACTCTAACTGCAGCAGTGAGTGCTGCATTTCTGAAGTATGCGCACGCGTGCACGCACACACACACACACACACACACACACACACACACACACACACACACACACACACACACACACACCTTCACTGATCAGGCACATCTCAGGCTTAATGCTAAACCTCAGAGCTATTAGAAACCTTATAGAATTCACTGATAACAAAACAGAAATATGTGTTTATTCATTTCTTAAATCACTTGTCCACTTTGCAGAATGCGGACAGGGCACAAGTCCATCACAGGGCAGCATGCACTCACCCATTCACTCACACCTATAGACCTTTGCATGACAATTTCACCCACCAGCATGCGTTTTTGGACTGTGAAATAAAACCAGAGCACCTAGAGAAATCATACACAGACACAGAGAGAACACACAGAACTCCTCACAATGACTCAAGGTAAGGGGTTTAACAAACTGGACATACATTATCAAAAGAATTATTGCTCTCCTAAGTAAAACAATTGCTCATGGTGTGGGTGTTTAGTTACAGATTACTCATTTCCATGCTCTGAAAGAGTGGAACTTGGCTCAGGGATGTCTTCTGGAATCAAACGATTACAGATCACACACACAGATGCATTCCTATGCCAGAACTCCACAACCCCTGATTCACATGTATTCATTTTATAAAGTGAAAGCCTTGTGGTGAGGTCCAATCTTGCTTCTCTACACTTTTGTTTAGCATTAAGAGCTCATAGGATTGTTTGTAGGATGTTTATTATTTTTTCCCCCAGTTATTTCTTGTCCCAAAACATACTGAGGTCACAAGAGCTCCATTTTTATGAGTTTTTTTTTCTTAACAATCTGTCTCAGCTCACAGGCAAGGATTGGAAACTCTTGTAAACTATTAAACACACACACACACACACACACACACACACACACACACACACACACACGCTATAATATAGGGCTGAAAACTTTGGGGACCCTACAAGAAATCACTGCGAGCAAGGCAAATATTACACATTCACTGCTATGGACACATGTGCATGGCCAATCTACCTACCAGGGTGTGTGGGAGAAAACTGAAGGAAAAACACAAAGACACAGGGAGACCACACCAAGCTCCTTACAGCCCTAATATTCTTCATTGATTCATTCATTCATTCATTATCTGTAACCACTTATCCAATTCAGGGTCGCGGTGGGTCCAGAGCCTACCTGGAATCATTGGGCGCAAGGCGGGGAATACACCCTGGAGGGGGCGCCAGTCACACACTCACACCTACGGACACTTTAGAATGTCACCAACGTGACACACCAACGTGTGTTTTTGGACCATGGGAGGAAACCGGAGCACCCAGAGGAAACCCATGCGGACACGGAGAGGCCCCTGGAGCTGTGTGACTGCGACACTACCTGCTGCGCCACCGTGCCGCCCCCTAATATTCTTAAAAAAGTAAATTTCTAAAATGTATTTGCTGTTTAAATGGTTGTAGTGCATTATTAGGCTAATATATTCTCATTATATCTCCGGATTAAGTTGTCTTAAAATGACAATAATATAATTTATCACAATTAGTTTGAGGACAATGCATCAACCACAAAAAACATCTATTATGACAAACCTAACTCCAACACAACCCCAAGACCCTGGAACTGTGTGACAGCAACACTATCTAAATTAAGTTGCCAGATATTTTGTCATTGATATTTGGGCTTGAAATTAAACATCAGACTACTGGCTGAACAATTCACAAACTGTGCATTACAATTAACTCCTGACTTTGTGACAATACACCCTACAGGGTACAAAAGAGCTCTGCACAGGAACACATTCATGCTGCCTCAAATCTTAAACACATTAATCCCTTAGAGATGAGATCGAGAAAACTGTCACAGAATGCTGCTAGAGTTGTTGCCTATGATGTCATGCTATGCAAACACACACACACTATTCTTAGAGAATGGTCATGTGATCTATTTTGAATTTCTACTGCACCAGTGCTTAGTCATAAAAGATAAAAAAAAAAGCTAAAACAATACAGGTTACATTCTCTGTATTTAATTTTTTTTTTTAATGACTTATGTATTTTTAATATACCTGTTGCCTTGGTAAACTGTGTATCTTATAGCTTCGAGTAAAGTACAGCAGAACGATACTCTCCACATTTCAAACATGGCCCACTGCATTCAGTAGATCTATGAGGGTCATGTTTGAAGCCTTAGGAGCGTTTTTTTTTTTTTTTTTAATGTGCTGCTCTGGCTGGGGCAGCACTGTTCTCCTGGCTCCGCTCCTGCACTGGGCAAAACATCACTGCCGGCTTTCACACGCAGCCCTCTATTTCTGCCCTCGGCCAGCCAAATGCTCTCCAATTCAATTCATTCTCCAAGCACAAAACTAAAAATGGCCAAATAACAAAAAGAGTCTAATGTAGAGATCAGTCTGAGATGCAGTGTCGGTAAAGTTCAGTTACCAGCAGAAAATGCCTGCACTGTCACAGGATTAAAAAATACACACACACACACACATATATATATATATATATATATAGCTTGTGTTCACACCTGGCATTAACATGTGTACTGGTTAACCCAATCCAAGCACAGACATGAACAGCAACCAAAGTTTCTCAGAGATGCATTGTGATCTCACAGCTCAAGCCACCTCTGGAGGTGGTCTAAAGGCATTTGACCATTTTAGCTTTGTGGTCTGGATGCAGAGGTGTGTTATTGCAACAATAAAAGACTCAACTGCTTATTTTTTAATTAATTTAATTACCAATTAGCAAGCATTGTGGTCTGTGTGTGAACCCTATGATCCCCAGTAATACCCTGGGAGTCCAAGAGAATATGACTGGCCCCTCTCTGAGTTGGTAGCACAGTGCAAGAAATACAGAGCAGAACAAACATACATGAACACATCCACATTCTTTTCAACAGTTTCTCAAAACGGAATATGGCTTGTCCAGCATAACATTCACTACAGACAGAGTGGGGGAAAATGCCTAATCCTGTTACATAGTTCTTCACAATCAGAGTGTAAAAATAGCCCAGAGCAGGCGTGGATGAGAGAGGAAAGATCCGCTGTCCTGCTCCAAGAGCTTTGGTGTTATAGTGTAGGACACTGCCGGCCAATCCGACACCGGCACTCACAGCAGGACACAGTGCCGGAAGCTTTCATCTTCTGACATCATCATAGTACGTGTAACCATGACAACATTATCCCTCTCCTCTAGCCAGCTCCCCGAGGAAGGTGAACGCAGTGTGCAGCTGCATCGTCAGCTGCTTGCTCACACACACACACACAGAGTCACATGGCCTGGATGGAAGGCAGACACACATGCATGGACAGACCAACAGAATGCTGTCTTTTGCACACTGCAGATATTAATTAATAATATTTTTTTAAAAAATCAGAACAAAATATTTAAAGTCCCACACCAAATATTTAGAAAAACCTAAATTAAATAAATAATAATAATAATACCAAAAATAATTTAGAAATCCACCATTTTGCACGGCTACATTTTCAAAGCCTTCCAAATCACTTATTATTCAATGACAAAACAGAACTTTTATGCAACTTTAACCCAGGTGAATGATATTAAGTTCAATATCACAGTACTTCCAAAATATATCACAGTATCAAGATAAAAGATGCATAAAAAAAAAAGTTTGAAAGAACAGTGTAGGATTGCCAAAAACTGATATCACAGACACTACAAACACACACATGGATATAACTCTAACTTATACTATAAACCACCCATTTAAACTTTCGATTTTGAATATCTTGGATAAGAAAATAAGCATTTAAAACGGTCTACTTACTGACAGTCACAGTGCTACTCTATAATACAGTCATCATTAGGGTAAAGGAGGATTCTTTCGGTTTTGCAAAAAACATGCCAACAGAGACTCAGCCTCTGATGGGAATAGTTGAGGGAATAAAAATACAAAACCTATAATCCCAGATTAAAAAGTTAATCTGCACCATGCTTCTCTTCAAAGTCCTCGTGGGCTGACAAAGGCAAAGATGAGCTGGAAAAGGCCAGCAAACTAGTAACATGACTCAAGCTGTGGGACACCCCATCACTCCATTAATCTTCACTATTCTGTACCATAGTGATGTTGATGGCTGAACTGTTTTGATTGGACTAGTGTAGGACTATTTTACAGTGATAACAGTGGTTATCATTCAGACCATTTTAGCCCAGGGCTTGGTCCAAACTAAACTTTTATAAGTGCATGGTAGGTTCAAACAAGGTTAGACTCACATTAACATGATTAGTATCAGATCTGCTTTGTCAAGACGACTGTCCATCATAGTACTCCTCTTTAAACCTACCTACACTTCATCTGTGCTAAGCCTCTCGTCTGCTGTAACCCTGCTCAATGACCCAGCGCTACTGCTGTGACTGTTTTGTAGCGACCCCAACAGCAAAGTCATTCCTACTGAAGCATGCATGCCTCTAACTCCCTCACTGACATGCTCACACAGACACACACAGAAAATACTAGGAGCAGAGAAACTTCAACAGCACTTAAACTTTTGCCATCTCACTATGAACTTACTCTGTCTGAGGACATTTCAACTATAAAGCTACTACTCTAAATGACTTTCTTATAGTGTCCTTCTTAATTGTGCCTTCGCATCATATCTTCAAATTATCACTGGACATTAGGAAGACATGTGATGTAACAGAATGGTGAACAGAGAGGCAGCAAACATTGTCCAAAATGTTTCTACTGAACTGTAGATATTGGAGCCTTTTAAATTCACTGCACATTTCTCCAGTAACTCATTTAAATGATTTAAATGAACAGATACATTAGACAGACACACAGAACACACAGACAGGCAGATAGAGGCAACAGACAGACAGATAACCCAAGAATAGTGTTGCACCAATACGGATACCGTATCAGTATCGGCACCTATGCTGGCACTTAAACACAGTATCAGTATTGGCTACAGAAAGCACTGATACTAAAGGTGTTTTGGAAATGTCCCATTATTCCCTATTCCCTGCATGTAGTACACAGGACACTTTTCGGAACACACCCCATGAAGCAGATACTGACAAGCATATGCACACCACTAGACGAAGTTGGGGCAGATTCTAAACAGACTAGGCATTTTACACTACACGACTGTTTTTGTCCATTTTTACGGAGACTGGAAAAATGTCAGACACACCCTACACGACTCCAAACTCCCCAACCAAATGCGCTTCCTTGGAGACATAGCTAAATACGGACATACAACTTGCTGCGTTTATCATTTGTGCTGCTATCTGTGTAGATCTGCAAAGGAAAAAAAAACGCATTGTGGGAAATATTTATTTTTTCATGCCTCTGAAACTTCATAATTTTATATTTTTAAGGTTATACCTTTTTAGTGATACAGAACACTGCTTTAAAATAATAAAATCTGTAAGTACAGCATTATTATTATCTGGATTTATAGGCATCTGTCTAGTCGTTAAAATACTCGGCAGATACTTGAACATGAAATATCAGTATCAGTAGGGAAAAAGGTATCGTGCATCCCCAAAAGGATGCTCTAGCCTGTAATCTGTAAGGCTGTGATATATTTCTTTCTTAATTTTTAAATAACCTGGAACCAAAATATTAATAAAGTTAAGCCAATGTTCAAGGTCCCTAGCCTGGAAGGATTCAGATTGGTTTCATTAGTTAGCAAGTATGTACGGTAATGCAGACACACACACACACACTTATGCTTTTGATTATCTTCAAGCAATATTTGGTGGTTTCTGACATATACTGACAGCCATCAAGACAGAAGTAAAGTGTGCTTTATTTAACCAGCTCAAGTCTACTTCTAAGTGGACGTGCTAGCATAGTAATGGTTTATGGTTAAGTTATGGTTAAGCACTTTGTGTCAGTGGGAATTCTATTAGCACTTAGGCTTATGCAGGAAAATACCAGCTCTCCCACCCATTGTCACATACACACACAAGCTCACAGTCTTTTACTTGGTGTCTGCAGTGGCAGGATGCTGGCAGGTCAGAGATGATAACCAGGCCCTGAGATTCTGGCCTTGCTACAAGAGCACTTAAATCAATGCTGCACTGACCCAATGAGCTCTCGGAGACTTATCTGGTGCTGGCCTGCTGCTCCTGTCCTCACACACACACACACACACACACACACACACACACACACACACACACACACACACACACAATTCCACAGGGCAGGAATGTGCTGATAAGCAGCCAAGGCCCTGAGATCTTTCTCTCTCTGATAACACTGGAAACAGCTTTGCCACTGACCACTGTAGCAGAACACATGGAATGGCCCACTTCTTTTACTTTATGTCTATTTTGAGAGCACTCCGTTCTGACATGGAGATTTTACAAGATTCTAAGCTAAATCTCAGCTAAAGATGAAACATAATATAATAATTCCTTTCCAGGAACGATCTGACTTGTGTGACTGTAACATCACTAAATTATAAGGTTTTTTTCCCCCGACAAATATTTAAGATTTTTACAATTCTGCCGACATCAAATAAAACCAACCCTGAACTGACCCAAAGTAAAAATAAGAGCACAAGAATGACTTGAGAATGATAAGAATGGCATAAACACACTAGAAAATATAAAGTGTTTTTAGCATTTGGAACTGCACTGCCACTCAGTCTTCCCTATTTTTTACTTCTAATGTACTTCCTGGTTTTTGAAGTTAGTTGTTTGGGTCATATATTGCTTTGGGTATTATCAAATGATGCAAAATCACCACCGTTAAAAGTGTCTTTTTTATTATATATGATGTTAAAGTTGTTTTGTCTTGGGTTAAATGAATAAACGGGTGCATGTATTAGCTTCAAGTTAACATACTAGCTTTGACACCTGATAATACTATGTTAAAAATGAATACATTGTATACTGATACAACAATGCGGCATTATAATCCAATGGTTCATTCCTAGTACGAGTAAAATATAATGTTGGGTTTGCTAGTATATTGCTAGTATCCAGTATCATGGCGAAAAGAGATAGAGAGAAAAAGGAGAAAAAAAAGAATAAGGGGGTCTCTGCTCATTAGGCTGATGCGGCAGCATTACAACACAACCCTCTCACAGCAAGCCCTTCAGCAGCAGACCAAAACAAGGTTCTGACAACATTCCCACGTCAGAATTCCTCACTGTTTCACAAACAAGTACACACACCCCCACACATACACAATGATGTTAAACTGTACAACAATGACTACATTCAGCAGGGGGTCCGACTGACTGTTAGTGTGGGAAGCAGGGGGGTGAGTGTGTGAGACTATGTGAGAGTGATAGTGAGATAGAGCATGCTCCCACCCTAGCACTTCTAAACTCTCATGGGGGCTCACCATCCTGATTCCTGCCTGAGCCTCCACTTACCCTCCTGATTAAACTCATCAGCTAATCACCACATCCTTCCAGTAAGCCTGGATGACAAACAATTATCTTCTTGAGATACATTGTTATGAGCAATACACCTCATGTATACATTACAGAGTATTCCTCTAGAGCTTGCATTCTGATGATAACGTAACTATTTGTTCGTCATGTGGACAAGCTTATAAAATCAGTTATATCTGTAGATAACTATATCTTATTACAATTAGAGAGAATGTCAGGACAGTAGTTGTAATGCTCTTGCAAAAAAATATATATAAATAAATAAAAAGAATTCCAAAGGATTAATTAAACTTACAATTTCAAATTATAAATCCTCAAATCCAGTAATCAGTTATACATCACCTCTTACGCTTCCTGCTCAGAACGAAACATTAAAAACGCTGTGTTTTACATTTTATTATTAACCTTTCTCAGTTGGGTTATTCAAACACTACCAGTTAGACAATGAGGTTTGATTTGAAAACAAAAAATAGCTCAAATGGCCAGGAAGGACAACAATACCATGTGTATGGTGTTGGAGCAGTAGGCCTGGGGCTGAGAAACCCTGTCCTAGAGAACAGTCACATGGCAGACTGGTACACCAGGCCAGACCTACTCAAAGGAATTCTCCAGCTTTCACACAGCAGCTATGCTCACAAAGGACCTACAGAGGCTGCCACAGAATTAATGAGGCTTTACTATAGGCAGCTTAATTCCCAGCGCCGTTACGCCATCTAATTACCATCAAGATACAATTAAAGTAACCTCCACGTTATACAGATTAGTAAAAAAAAAACGTATAATTATCATGTGATGTAATGAAGTGACAATCAAAGATGTCTACTGGCAGCTTTTAAAATACAACTAAACATTTGCTTCACATAAAACTGATACTTAAGAAGACAAAGGGAAATACAATACAGTGTAATTAGTTCAGTCTGAACAAAGGGACATGTGCACTGAAATACCAAAACAACAATTACTGTCCTTCGCTGTTACAAATATAACTTGTTTAAAGTATCAGAGATTTCTAACTTTTTAACTGAGAGCTAATGAGAAAATGGATTTCACAGATCCTCTCAGCTGCACTGGCTCTGTGCTAATGGGCACTTTTTCCTGTTTTTGGAAGAGAAAAATAGACAAAAAGCAATAGGGAAGGGTGGAGAAAGAAGCAAGAAAACAGGGATATAAGTAGTTTCACATTAGGCAAAGTTGTGTTTTTATCTAAAAATATAAAAATATTTTGGCAGATTTGTTGTGGTTTGGGCACAGAGAATCCAAGCTCCAATTCAGCTTCAGCACATCACTGACATCCACCCACACCCAGATCCTTCAAAACTCACAATAAAATGTGTCTCAAAAGTAAAGAAACAAAAAAAGAATAGAAAACACCCATATAAAAAGCATGCAAACCTGATTTTTATTCATTTTTGCTGCACAGACCAAATTAAAGGTTGCTATTTATGAGGCATGTTTATTTCAAAAAGCTCCTACAGTACAAAGGAAAATGCGTTTGAATGTAAACAATTTAAGGTTGAACTTAGGAGAGACTTGGCAGAAAGTTACCTACCAGAGTTTAAAGGTGGAAAGAGACTGAGAAGTCATTCATAATTCAAAGTGGGGTAGCACTTGAATATAATTATAGCAACATTTAAGGTGGTATGGGGCAGCAATGGCTCAATTCTGGCTGGAAGGCCTTATAGAACAAGATGCCTGCTCGTCCTTAGAAAGTAAATAAAATAACATTTTTACAGCCACTCTCAATGGCATGTGTTTACAAGAGCATCAGCATAAGCTAGCATGTAGTTAACTTACTTTTTACTGAGACAGACCACCAAAGCTGTCTCTGAGCCATCTTTCCCCTGGCACAAAACAAACCCATGTTACATGCTGCGCCTGTGTGACTGGGTCTGTGAAACGATTGCTAACTTTGCCTGACACTGTTCACTGATTTTTGAAACCACAGTAATCAAAGATTTAATGGTAATAAAATTTGAAACCGCAATAGTAACCGTCGGCTGTTTTACAGTAGTATTCCATGAAGCATGTAACATTTTCATGTCTACTACTAAATAACAGACATTTTAAACTAACAAGGCAGTTTGGAAAGACCTCAAACACTTAAAATGACATCTGACAATGAACATACATCTCTAATGAGATAAAGTATTGTATTCATTTAATACTTTTTAAAGTATATATATATTAATTTAATTTAATAATTGCATTATTTAATATTCAATAAATATTACATTTCAAAGTGAACATATTGAATGTTTAATGGTTCAGTAGCAATGTTTCATTTATATATTTTAATATTAAAGTAAATCAAACCGTATCCTAAACTATGCTGGATACTATGCACACTTAGCCTCACAGCTCCATGGCTAATATAAGATGCCAAAGTTGGACACTAATCTTGGCTGGGTAAGTCAAATTGCATTCAAAGGTCTAATTTAACAAACTGATGAATGTATTACTACTGTCTTCAGATATAAACCTTTCTGCATTTCATCACTGAATATAAGCCACTGAGGGGACCTAGATATTATTCATAAAAAGTTAGTAGCAGGTAAAATGCACGCACACTTTCACAGACCGTCCTTCATCATCATTATAAAATTCAACACAATTGCACTAATAACACACTCACACCACCATGCCAATAATCACTGTCATCATCATAGAAAATACACCATCATTAAAAACAGCAAAAACATAAAACACATACTCATACATGCACACACAAGCATAATAACCTACTTGAATCAGACACTCAACTGTCACCTCAGATTGTTTGTGTCTGGGTTAAATATAGTCTGTGTGGGGTCGATAATCTCCCTCAGCTTGACTCAGTCCTGTATTTATCCTGACACTAGCCTGCTATTACCTGATATTTTCCAAGCACTCACATTTACCGCAATGCACTACCAAACAAGTCCAGAAAATGCTTCAGGTCAACTTCAGTTTTTCAATCTTCATTAAATTATATTGTATATAAATTACATAAAAACATACACAAAACAAAGAGCAAGCAAATACAAAATGAGTTTAAACTAAAAAAGCACCATCAGGAGTGCAAGCTTTGAAAATGCCAGGAACTCAGCATCATTCTGTCTGGGTGGTGTGAGCTTTATTAGGGGTGAGAGAAGAGATCTCACTAACACCGTTCATGTGAGTCAGAGATTAGAGCCAGCTTTTGTCTTTCTTTCTCTCCCCTTCATTCTCTCTGTCCACTAGACCTTGCTGTTGAATCAAAAGGACTGAAACTGTGGATTTCTATGCAGATTTAGAACAACTTTGTTGTCAGCTCACCTGCACTCAGTTTTGAATAAACCAGCGAGTCTACTGAAACTAAATAACTAACTGATGTTGGGTCAAAATTCCAGAAATCATGCTCCACGGCCTTGTTAACACTAAGACGGGAAAAGTGGAAAATGCCGTTTTTGTGTTTTGGCTACAATGACATATATTGAGACTATATCCTCAACAGCTGGATGGTGAGCATATAGACGACATGATATTGGTATGATATTATTATTATTATTATTATTATTATTATACCACACTTAGTTCTGGCACTGCAATGTGATTGGCTGAGAGACGTTCTGGTACTGCCAATATTACACGATAATGAAATGAACGAAGCTCTTCAGGTATCACTCCACAAAACTCATGTAACCTAGCAACCACGCCTGCACTTACAAGAACTGTGGCTGAACTTTTTCCACTCAGCAGGGAACCAGTTAATTTTCAGTTCATGTTTTTGTTTTTTTGTCATTTAGCGTATGATATAAATCACTATGATCTGAATCCGCTGTAAACAATGGTTAAACCATGACATTTTACCGACTTTATGTGTGTATCTGTGCTTCTGTCCTGATTTACACAAAAAGCTCTGAACAATGCAGCTTTGTTTCTCAACAAATCTGGTGTGAACACGGACCGGCTCGCTGGGGAGAACCAATGTTCAAAAGTCCTGGACGGGTCCAATATCGCACAAGTTAAAGATCCAGAGTTTGTTGAAAAGAGCAAAAAGTGTGATGGAACAGAACTATTCAACCTCGCAGAAAATTGATAAACAAACAAATCTTTTTTTCACTAGTTTCTTTATCTTAGAACCTAATAATAAACGGTGGTAACGAACTGTGGTATAATCCTAACAATACAATCGAGGTTCGTGCTATAATGTGAGATATTGGCACAGGTGTACTGCAGCACATCGGTGTCAATATTTCACGTTATAGCACGACCCTCCAGTGCATTATTGCTTACTTCATAAGAAAATTTAAAATGTTGAGCTTGTTCATGAAGTGTGCTTGTCGGTCAGAGTGAAGATAAAGGGTCTGTCCCAAAACCTAGTGAGCTGTCTACATATAGAGCATTTTGCGTCAGTGTGTGTACTCCCGATATCTCAGTATGCTCTCTACTAAGGTATCTTAATTTGGCTGAATTTTAAGACAGCATCGAACCCATCCTTAGCTGCGAAGGCAATCCCAGGATGCAGTGCCAGAACAACTCCCATCCATTTCGCTCTTCTCCCAGAGAAAAAATGCTTAAAATCATGATAAAAACAGGAAGATTAGAACCCACCGTGCTGAAACACTGAGGTGATGCTAGCCACTGAGGTAAGTAAACACCAGTTGCGTGCGGTGGGCAGGAACAAGCCGTGATGCAATTGCTCTCAAACTACAGCTTCTCAATCTGCCTCATGAGGACAGACAACGGTTCGATCTCTGTCTACTTAAACAGCTGTCTACGTATACAGTGCCTACCTAGGCAGGTCTAGGTTTTGGGACAGACCCAAAGTTTCTGGTGAAGTCACTCAGCCATACTTCTGCAGGAAATATTATTAATTCTTTTTCCATATAAGCTGGTTACACATACTGGTATAGGAATTATAAAATTCTAAATTACATGCCATAAGTTACATTACATAAGTTAACAACATGAAGGTAGAAATAAAATTCAACATTTGTGGTCTTAGAGATGTTATGCTTCAGTTTTAGCCTATTACCTGTTAATAGTAAATGTAAATTTACTGTGAAGCTGCATCGTGACAAATACTGTAGTTAAAAGAGGCAAATAATAAACTAAACTAAATTACTGCAGAGCAGAATTATACCATGACACAAGCAGTTACTGTGGAAAGTTGAGCCTATGTGTATAAATAAGGGCTCTGACCCATGCTTCTTGAAAAATGCAAATCAGATTCAAGTTCGAACTGCTGACATAGAATACCTGACTCATACTGCAAACTAAAACAAATACCTTTCCTGATGTAAGTAAATCAAGCACACTGAGCAATAAAGTGAAATTATTGCAAAGTTTTATTCCGTGGCAGGACATGGTTGTATACATGCCATATAAGTATTATATGCATGTAACAAGCTATAGAAAGTCTCTAAGCCTAATAATAAACTTTGTAACAAAGTGGTTCTGGTCCTAGCATTTAAGGTTACCTTGGTTTTCTCTCAATTGCCATTTTAATTACAAAAATGCACAAAGACCCAGACAATAAAACAAACACCCACACACAAAAAAGATACATCACCTTTAATGTCCTGACTATAACATCTGTATGTGGATGTACACTGAGTAGGAATTGAATTCTGTGTCTTGGCCCTAGTGAGAGATATATCCCTAAACAGCTCATAACACAGTGAACAACTACGGCAACAGAGCCTGTGTAGGCCCCAGCACAGAGCTGCATAACAAAACCAAAAGTCCCACAGCAGAGCTGCAAAAGCAGGCTTGGTTGCTCTCCATGGGAACCACTCGAGTGTCCTTGGCACACAGGTGCTTGAGTGTTAGAACTGCATCCTGTGCACATTTACACAGTGCTGTTACAACCTCACCCTTTTCCATGCTTCATAAAAGAGGCTCAAACACGCCTGAAGGAGGAGGGCTCACTCCAACCATAAGCAATTTCAACTGTAGTACAGCAAAATTAAGCCATGACTGACATGTTAATTCTGTCAGCAATAGGGACGCTGATTTCCACAGCTGCAAACTCAGATCATATCAACTGATAATATTGACAGATATAGGTTTGTAATGGTCAAAAAAAAAAAATATATATATATATATATATTGCTAAAGGGTAAAGTTACAATTCAGGTGTCAGCTGTAATTAGTCAAATATGACTGTCTGTTCAAAACATTTTAATAGCATTTATCACCCACTCCCCATCTATTAGTCCCATAAGTTTATTTTTCTTTTACAACATGTCATACTTTAAAAGGCCTGAGTGTGCTGCACATGCTTTTAATATTTTAACCTTCAAACATTTGGTGTTTTCCTGTTCAACTAGATGAATCCACAAAGCCTGAATATCAACTGATTTTATCGCCCAACCAGTATATTAGTTTGGCAGAAATATGCTTGACAAACACAGATGATGAATTGAGGCATTCTGTAAGCAGTGGCACTGTCACTTATCCAGATTCCAACAGTAATGAACATGACCTCTACAGCACCAAAAAATGTCTCTCACCCTTCCACTCCCCCCAAACACTCATGAATGAGTATTTGGGGCCTATTTATAGTGATAATACATGCATTTGCTTGCTTTTGTGCTCCATACAAAGGGAGGAAGAGAGGTGAATGGGACTGAATGCACTGTTCCATATTAAACAAATTCATTTTTATGCAGGCTACAGCTCTAGATTAATGAGGTCACTCCTTTTTTCCCTTTTTATTTTTTATATAAATGCATGGGCTACTAATATGGACTCTACTGCACACCAATAGTATGTGTGTTTGTTCTGTAACAAGGTCTACTTATCTTTCCCTAAATAAACACACACACTTCCTTTAAATTATAAAACAGGAAGCTCTGGAAAAGAAGACAGGTTGTTAAGATTTTTCTTCTTTTTTTTTTAATTCTGTTGGGTCTGTCTTCACCCCAAAAATAAGTCAGAGCAAGAGCTTATTTCAGTACTGCTTTTTCTGTGTAAAATCAAGAACTCTTCTAAGATCATAGTTTAATTTGATCAGTATTTTGGCTTATGTTGAGGGTCAGTGATGCTGCTTAACAGAGATTATGCAGGTATGTGTCTATCCAGTCTGATAACAACAGTTTCTGGCTGAGAAATGTGTGGAATCTAAAAACCGAAAGAACTTGACAGTAAGTCTGAACGCAGAGAGCTGATTAGCTTACACACTGAATACAGGTTTATAGACCAGGTCTAGGTCAAAGCCTTATGTTTTTATTACCTCTGATTTGTGTTTAGGCATTGACTACTTAGAAGTGTAATGCAACAAACAATCAGAAAGAAAACTTGAAACATTCGACCCTACATTCACACTAGTAGCAGTAAGTCACATGATGCCCCATGCTTGTCTCTTATGGGTTTGTTTGGGGTCATTTGTGATGTAAATTGTCAGTTTACGTGGGAAGGCTAATTGCATCTAAGCAGACTTATAGCAGCAACCCCAAATCAGTACAAATGACTAGAACACCTATATGAAACCTATATTCTTGAAATATAAATATTTATTTATTTACTTACTTACTTAACAAGGAATACACCATATCAACATCAACTCTTTATCCCAAAATATTAAGTGAGATGTATTAAACGTACTGAAAATCCCAATCAATAAAAACAGCTTAATGAAATTCACACGTCCACATAACTGAATGATCTAACACCTATCATTAGGGATGTTTAAAGGACATTCGTTTCTTAGAGCTGCGTTAAGGCTGTGGTGGCCCGGGTCACACAGTGTGGCCTCTGGTCCTGTCTGTATTCGGCCAGTGGTCCTTGAATAACTAACAGTGCCAAGTTCAATGCAGGGCACAGCCCTCTCCAGCTCTGTTCTGTACATCCTAATGAAAATGAAATCATCCATGCAGGACCTGCAAAATTTCAGATATAACCAGGGGCCAAAAGAACAGAAGAGAGACTCAGGGCAGGATCTTGAAGAATCCACATGGGAGCAAAACATGCCAGAACATTAGGCGCAATACATAAAAACATAATAAAACAGAGTCCCAGCTTAACAGCCCCATGATGTGTAGCTAATACAACTAACTAGTTATCTAACACATTACAGTTTTTAATCATCAAGCTAGATGCGTAGATGTCCTGGCGTAAATAAGAGAGCCTAATTTATAGTTATCTCCAACAAAATCACTGCCACAATTGGTCAAAAAACATTCTAGCCACATTGTTCAGCCATATAACCAGATGGATGAAAAATAATGAACATTACAATCAGATCACAATCACCATATTGTTTCAGCTGCAGCCAGAACTGCACTGGGCAGTGCACAAAGTTGCCAGTAAGTAAAAATCCTTTGTTTCAAGTGCTCTGACACCTCTGAGACTGGTTTGAGATGGTTAAAGAAGCCAGTCAGTTAGAGTGAAATCCTTGAGAGGATTTTCACTTTTGGCACCATTCTATTTAAAAGGGAAAAAAAAAAAACATTTTAAAGAAAACTATGGAGAACATTGCTATTACCAATCAGGACCGAGTCATTTAATCTACACACAAGGCACCTTTTAAAACATCATGCTCCACCTGAAGGGCTTGGCGTAAATCAGCTGAATGGGCAGAGCTCAGTAAGTGAAGCAGAGAATTACATCACTGCCTCACAACAAACTGACCAAACCTGAACAACCCACTCTACTGTACACATTCCTCACAGCTCCTGATACACTTCTCTAACACCTGCCCCCTCAGCGCCAAAGAAGGAAAATAGTCCATTCATTAATAGCTTCACAGAAAACAACATGGACATGTGCTTTCTCTGGTTTTCTTCTCTTTATCTGCCTTTTGAACAAGCTCTATAAACAAGTAAGTTGTCTTCAACCAATTCATTTTTAAGAAAATCAGTCAAAGATTCACTGATCAAAGTTCTGAGCCACAGTGCTTATGTCCGTATTATTTTATTAGGAGATTTCTAATCAAATATACTCACTTGAACTGCTCATCTCAGGGAACTTTCTCAAGTATTTACTCCAATTAATTCCCCTTTGTGTGATGTTTTCTTATTGAAAGCTAACTTTATCACAGATTTGATCAATTCCATCATCAGTAGTAGGAATTTAAAAAAAACACTTTTTATAACAAACTTTTTATAACAAATTACAATTTAAACAGCAATTTTCAAAGTGTAAGAGCTACAGATGAAATTCTAGATTACGTTATCCAGATTAATGCATTTCCAAGTTATGCATTTTGAGATATTGCTTCTATATAAGAGCTAGATCAGTCAGAGGCAAACAAACACTGTGCTGTGTACATGACAACAACCACAACTAGGTTAAATAACAGTCTGGCCTTCCACATTCAGTGCTCAAAATTAACAGCAGATTTTCTTGGGTTTCCTGACTACAAAAACAACCCTCCTGGAACGTAATTTATGGAACATAATTACAATTTACATTTACATTTCCCACAACCATTCAGCCATAAATCAGCGCTCCTTATATTAATTGGATATAAGATGTTACCCAGCAAGTGTGGTATATATTATATACTGGTACGTGTATTTAAACAAAATAATTTAGTATATCTGTATTTACATCAAGTCAATATGCCGATTTTTCCTCCATGCTCCCAATCTTCAGCATAGTGCTGTATTATTTTTTTTCTGTCTCTTAGACTTACAAAGCGGATTAACAACAAATGCGCTCTCACTGTTTCCAAATAGCAAAATATGAGGAAATCTTACATTAGTCTGGCTTCAGTCACGGACACAAACACACCCCCACGGGTTTTCCTCTTGCACTGATCTAAAAACGTGGTCCAAACTGCTGCACCACTACTCATAATTAACATTAATTTTCCCTCCAGCGACAAGTTTGCATCAGCCCCTAGGCCAAATACATGAGTGTGTGTGTGTGTGAGAGAGAGAGAGAGTTTCTCCATCAACAGGTGACTAATGTATCCCATAAAAACCTTTTCCACTTCATCATGTGGACAGTGTCCTTCCTAAACCGTGACTTTAGTTTCAAACCCCTCCACCTGACCGTTGGAGAATGCAACTAGAGTCTGCTCCAACTTTGTCCCTGTGAGCGGGGGTCACCCATCCCTGAGCAAAACAGACCAAAACAACAGGGCAGCGCTTAAATGAAAAAAATAATAAACAGACCTGTTTTAAAAAGAGGGAATGAGATTTTCACCCACTTTCAGCAATGACCTGTACCCTGTAAACCCTGGCGCTCTGACGCTCCTCCAACTTACCTTACTGGAAGCAACTTTGGCCGACATTTTGATCCTTTTGCTCCCCTCCCAAGCGCAGTAACTTCAACGGTTACCGAAGAGAAAAATTACCGCCACAAAGCCTCAAAAACTGCCCTGCCTCCTCAGCGGCTCTTCACTCTTTTTCTGCACCCAAAGACATGGCTTTACGGAGTGAATGTGTGAAGTCCAAAGTTCATCATCTACCTCCGCGCTGTTCAACGCATGAGAGAGAGGTTCAGGGCTCCGCTTTTCTCTCCGGAGACTCTCCAACTATAAACGGGCCGAAACTATCCAGTGTAAGCCGCTTCGGCCGAGTTTCTTCCTATTCTTCCTTGTTTTTTCCAGAAAGCGCGGCTCTTTCACGCCCCAGAAACACAGCAGCAGCTCATCGCCTAGGACTCACTCCTCCTCCTTCTTTCTTTCCTTCCTCTCTCTCTCTCTCTCTCTCTCTCCCTGAGACCTGACATGTCTCCCGGAGCGGTCCATTCCAGCTCAACGGGGGGGCGAACGGGTGAAAAACAAAGTTTTAAACTAAACCCGCCTCAAATTATACAAATCTACACGCTTCAAACGATTCCAATAGCCATTTAACTTGTGAAGAATTCAAAAAGTTACCGCTTTTCTGTTTGAAATACAAGTGTATTTACGTAAATTAAATTTGGACTCCCCTAACATCACCCAGCTGTGTGAACAAGAGGGATGGGGATAGAGATAGATGGAAAGAACAAAATACTTTTCCCAGCGCGAATTATTACACGAATTACTTTGTAAACACTAAGCAAATTCCGTATACAAAACCGGTTCTACAGTCTGTAATAATCTATGATAATATATATCAGTGATATATTATTTGAATTATTTATACATAAAATCAGAATGGTATGATATACACAGTTTACACATTACCTATATGAACTGTCTAAGAATTAACGGTGGGCCTGCTGCAGTACAATTTCCGGTGAAACTTTTAGTATTTATGTGTTATTAGAACACATCCTTCTACCAATGTGTTTAAATATGTTTTAAAGCATTTTTGTGTAAAATAACTGCAAATCAATATTCAAACATCCGCCCCCTGTTTTGTCATTTGTCATTTTATGGCAGTATTTGCATAGAAATAAAATTGATAATAACCTAGAAATTAAGTAGTTTGAAAGTAACCTGAGAATAATTTATTATTGAATACATTCGTTATAAGATCCATCAAGGAAAAAAAATCCCTACAAAAGCGTGTGCATGGAGTTGTTCTGTTCTGGGGGATAATACCCAAAAGTATATGTGTGATTTAGATTATTTAGGTGATTTCAATGTAGCAATCAAGAACATAGCATGTTAATCCTTAATTTGTAGGGGATTTTTTTTAAACTAAAATTATAATTATAATTTTTACTACTATGCAGAAGTTAACATAAAATTACAAAACAGCATGAGAATGCTTGAAAATTGAATTACAATTATGCATTACGGGAAACTCTATAAAAACCTATTTGTACATTTTATACAGGCTGTAGGCCACTGCTGGTCTAAGATTAGACAGTGCAGACTCCACATATGTAAGTTAGCCATCGTTTAGCCATTTGTCAATGGTCAGTTTCTCACCACCAAACCACTCGATTTTTCAATTATAGCACAGAAGCCACTACCATGTCAGCATCAGACAGGTCAACATCGACATTGTGGTCAGAAACTACAGAGCTCAGCTCAGACTGTGTTATACACACTTTAGAAATTCTGGGAGTAAGCATTTGTTCTCTGGTGAAATATGATTTGCATTTTACAAAAGCTTCTTTATCCCATCCTTAGTTTAAAAAAAATCAGCTTTCTCAAGCCAAACGATATTGAAATACATCATACCAGCAAATACAAATTACCCTCTACAAGGTACTGTATAAGCGATAAAAAAGGAACAGGTTAAAGAATAATTTGACTGCACAGCGAGCTTATTTCCACTGACCTAAAAAGGAGCTGGACAGTTATGAGGTGAGCCAGTTGATAGTCTGAGGATGTATTCAGAATGTGGGTTTGTGAAGGATATTATGCCCTTATTAATGGACAATAATAAGTTTGTTTGCAGTGTGCGGTCTGCGACCAGATATTTAAATATTAATTTGGACCACACTGAGAAAAGGTTTCCACAACCTAAACAAAAACAGGGTTAAACTGGGTTTATAAAGTTCAGCAAAGCATTAATACACAGCTGTATGCAATTGCTCTTAGATAACTGAAAAAAAAATTCACATACTGAACTTTTCAAAGAAACCCCTAAGTTTATATACATATGGCCTATCCAAACCACATATAGCTTAATTTCACCTTCAGGTTTGAGTTTTGTGGTTGAAAAGAGACCGCAAGGGAAATCAAAATGGCCCGCTGCTGCCATACAGACTACTTCCTATGGTTTTCCGGACCCCCACCCACAGGATGGAGTGGACCTCAGAGCACAGCTTGCATTGTTTTAAAGTCAACAACATGGGCCAAGCCTCTAAAGCTGTAAACTGTTACTTGGTGCATGCAATAGAAACAACACAAAAGCATAAAATATCATAGGTCTCCAGAGATCATCGTCAATCGGTTGATGTACAACATTGGGGTGTCTTTTTTCTCAAAGCTTCTTAGTCTTATTTGTTAAGCTAACAGGCGCACAAAACAACCATTTCCTTTCCACAAACAAACCTTCCATCTCCACGGTTACAGTAATGGCCCAGAGTCATTGAGATGGCCAAGATAACTGTGTTGGGAGACCAAGAAAAACAACCTATTCTGAGCAAATGTTACATCAGTAAAATTAAAAAGTGTGTCAAACACTTGCGAAAAAGAAGCCAGTGCTGTATCTTGACAAAATGCTATATCATAAAAACATTTAACTACAACAGATGCAACTTATCAAACCAAGTTTTTGTCTGAACATTATGTGCATTCCAAGGTTTTCTTGATTCCATTGAACACCATGTTCTCTGATTAAAGACTTTCTTTTGGGTCCATTGTGGATTCAATATAGCCTTCAAGTGCAATATCAAGGTATTGGACAAAACATAGGATACAATTTTGGTAATCATTTTTAAAAGTTATGGCAGATACCATTACAATAAATTAATTTAATGTTGATTTGCTAATTTTCTTGATCTATGTTCTGTACAGTACAATACCTCTTTGTGTTTAAAGTTATCAAATGTTTTCCTACAAACTGTAAGTGAGAGGAACTAATGTATGTATGTGGCAAATGCAAACAAGGTTAAACTAAGCCACTCTCTATAGTACCCACTGAATAACTAAATCTTATTTTCACTACATTGATCATTACTAGCCCCCTCCAGGGTGTGTTTGTGCCTTGGGCCCAATGATTCTGGGTAGGCGCCGGACACACAGCGACCCTGATCTGGATAAGCTTTTTTTAAGAGTTATTTTCAATAAACTCTTTTAACTGTTTAATTGGAATATTTAAGTTAACTGGGATCCAGTAAAAAAAAATCCTGGCTAAAGCATAATTCTGCTTCAATAGTATTTTTAACCTTCCACTGACTGTTTTAATGTTTTAAATACAGTACAACGGAACCATATTTGCCAAATAACAGGTAGGTTGTTGGCCACATTAACCAATTGTGAAACTGTCATAAGCCAATTTTCATCTCACTAAATCTAATTAAAGAAACCCCATGTTTAACCCCATGTCAATAGCCCTAGTAGACTGTATATTGCTAACAACTCAAACCTCAGTAGGTGGAGATGAAAGCTTCTGTTCTGCTTGACAGAAATGCCTACAGGGGATGAGATCTGTACTGATCTTACAGAGAAGATGAGGTCAGCAAAATGAGGGCAGGAGGTCATACATTATTTGAGAGCAACAGGATTGATCTAAGGTCAGATTTTGGGACTAAGACCAAGAAAAACAAGCCATTAAACTGATCCAAGGTCTGTAATTTATTGGACAATCGTCATAGGAGTAGACGCAGGTCTGCGGGTTAAACCCCACATACCTCAGCAAATGAGGTCACATCCTCTCTCCCTGCTAGTGGCTTAAGGATAAAAAGGAACTGAGCAAAATGTCAAGAAAGGGTTGGTGACACCAAGAAGATCCAATATTTAACAAATAAACTTTGTACAACCAGTACTTGAATTTGCTCAAGAATCCCAGTGAGGAATTAGATGCATTTTCCGTAGGCATAGATGATCCATTATCTTGCTTTGTTTAGTAATCCTATTTTCTCTACACCTTTCCTATTACATTTATGCAAATATTGTATATTCAGTGTGCTCCTTGTACACAAGCTGTTACATAAGCTGTAGGAAAATTATTCACTGCTAAACCATTTTATGACAAATAGAACTACAGAAATGTTCCAAAATTACTTAAAATCCCAAAATATTACCATAGTAGTTACAAATACAGACTAATAATGTTTTGTTATAACAGTGAAAATGTGCAAATCACACACAACACACAATTAGCAATGACCTGAATAGGAATGTAAGAACAAAGCATAACAAAGCCAAACAACACTACCAATGAAGCTAGCCTTTCGTTCCTCCTCCAACGCATTCTGCGATCAGCATCCACCAGTGAAGAAATCAGGATGTTCAGCATGTTGTCTGCTGGCTTGAATGGACACCCTCCAAAGAAGCTCAGAAGCAAGAAATCCTTCTCAAGCCTCGAAACAAACCCAACAAACGAATGTGATTGTGACGGGGAGAGGCTGCTCCAGCCAACGCTGGGAATGAGTGGTCGAGCGAGGATGGAACAGAGAGATTAGAGTTAGTGACAGTAGAATGCGATCAAAGGCAGCTTTGTTTTGCATGGCTGCCTTAAACTGCCTCAGATGCACACGCATTGGGGCTTCAGCACCGGGCCTCCAAGCTCAGGTGCGCTCATGGGAGAGCAGGCACTTGGAAAAACACACAGACACACACACACACAGACACACACATACACACTAAAGTGTAATGAACAGTGAAAAGAGCAGACATCACATGATGTTCTGGCCCCTCTGGTACTAACAGTGCTTTTTGTTTTCTCGCTTACCCAAACAAATCCAAATCTAGACTGAAAAGAAAATCATTATTTACTCACAGAAGACCAAAGAACAAACAATTCCATTAAATATTCAAGGTTAAATATGAGGAGTGAGTATAAGTTTGCAGAATATTAACACACTTAAATTAGGCCCTTATATTCCAGGGTCATTAATCAGGTCATCTTAAAGTAACAGCTCAGCTAAACACACCATTTGGTTAATGTATGCATTTTTAAGAATGTTATATGTATATAATATATTAACTGTGTCTAATATAGTAATGAACACAGTGCTAAAATTTAGGCATTACTACTGTGTGGCTTTCCATAAAATTGAGTCTGATCAATGGTTGCCTTATTGTGGTCAGCCACTCTGTTAAATTATGCAACAATATTTACTGTACACCTAAAAAGTGAACCAATATGAGGATTTCACTGATAAACAGCCCACTCTCCAACCATTCTCTCATTCTCTTTTCAGCTGGTATGCTAAGTATCCTTATAAGAAACATAACAAATCTTAAATAAGTCTCAGCCGAGCAACTGTAAGGTTATCCATGGGAAGTGATTGTTTTGAAGTTATGAAGAATGCATGACTGTTGTATTAAGTCAGCGTAGAGCGAAAATTGGGAGTGAAAAGCATGACGGAGAACAGTAAACACTTTAAGGGTCAAGATCTGCCTCCCACGGAACTAGCTCTGAGGAGAGGTTAAGAGTTCGAGGAGCTTTTTCAAACACCTGTTCCCTGCACAGTGGAGTTAGGAAGTGATGCATGTCAGTAGTATTGATAAGATAGCAAATTTTTTGGCTTATTGTTTATTTCCAGTTGCAGGAAATCTTCCTTCCAGTGTTCCTGTCGAGCGATCAATGATTCCTGGAAACAACCCCAATCAAGATGAAGCAGTTCCAGAACATGAATGAATGTATGAAAGACTCCAATTAGTGCCAGGATGTAAACCAGCTGGTGATTTTTATTAGAAAGATATTTTGTTAAAAGTAGCCAGCTCCTGACGAGTTCTCTAAAGCATGTTTTACAAAAGCTATGCAATGTATTTTCTAATATAACCTAGGATACTGCAACCTGAGAACAGCCACAGTACGAAACCCAAGGACATTTTAACCAGTGACTTTGTGGTTATACATATGGAATTCTTTACCACTAGGCCATGCAGAAGTTGTAAGATCAATTTCAAATATGTGAAACATCAGAAAGGCAAGACACTATTTTTCAAATGTTATCTAAGCATTACTGCAGTTACTGTCTAACTGCTAGTTTGATATTTTGCTGTACAAAATAAAGAAGGATAGGTCTTGGACTGGTCATTTTGAAAAGTAAGATAATATTTAAAAACATGTACACCATTAAATAACAGTAAAAATCTAGCTGTGGTTAACTTGGTTGACTGTCACTTGGCAAAGCTACCTAGCTACTGTATAATGATATGATATGGCCTATATGCTGTTTGGTTATAGACATATATGTGATTAGTTTGTTGATACCAGAACCCCGAAAATAATAATAATAATGATAATAATAATAATAACAATGATGATGATGACAATACTGATGATGAGAATAATAATTATAAATGGATACTTATGCTGTAATTAAACAGGACAAGGAAAAAAATAGTTCTGACTACTCGGTCACCCTGAGAGACCTGACTAGAAGAACAGAGAAGAAGCAGGAGAACACGATCCCATCTCCACTCTTCCTCTTCATCTGCGCTGAATTAAAAAGCGATTGACCTTAACTGGTTTCCAAAGGCTTTATTGACTCTGGAAATTCTTGCTTTGCTTGGAACTCCAGCCCTGTTTCCACTACTAACCAAAACCCCCTGGAGGTCAGAGACTGGACACAGTCAAACAGGGTGTTCCCTCTGAAAATTCACCACCTACCCAAACACCAAAAAACTAAATAATTCTGTATAAAAAAAAGTGTGAAAAAGAGATTTGTAAAACAATCAAAGAAATGCACGCAGGCATTTCGATATCTTCTTGTGCTTTACACAAACTGCCTAAATGAATCAGATCTGATAATCCACCAACATCTGTTGTCTATAGCTGGTCTGTAAGCTTAGACTTATCACCCTTGTCCCCCACCCAGAAGTGACCAGAGGTCATGCGTATCTACCTCCTCAGAGTAAGGATGCTGATTCTGGAACAGGCATTTCCTTCCCATATCAGGTATAAACTAATATGGAAAAGTTTCAATCTTTCTGTTCCTAGATCAGAATGAATGCCTCTTATACACTAAAGGCTGTGGGTAATGCCAGTATGTAATAGATTGTTCCAGCATATGTAAGCAGAATATTGCCATGGTCACTTCCTTGACAACCCTGGAACAGCCCTCCTGTTGCCATACTCAACAGATACGCATAAGGATGAGGAACAATGGATGGGGCAGGACAACACAAAAAGGAAGACAGAGTTATGTTAACATACAATGTGACTTTTATAGTTCCTTAAATTTTCACAAGGTAAAATAAATGTACAGCTTCCATCTTAGATTTCACAGAGCTACTGGAAATTTGCTGTGTTGAGATGGCACAATACTAGTTTTTCTTCAGTACTATATTTGTCTAATTTTTTTTCTCATGTCTTGTAAGCAGTGTTCAACTGAAGAGCACATGGTGTACACAGTACATAGTAAAAACTTTATAGGGCCCCTAATCAGGGCCGTAACTAGACTTAATATTTTAGTGAGGTCCGCACTGCAAGAATGCAAAACCACTTCACTTCACAAAGGTAAATGTTTACAACTTCAAATGCTGACTTCTATCCATCCATTCTCCCATAAACTGCTTTGACTCCATTTAGACTATGTATATTGTTTTACGTTTACCTTTACTTTCTCTCTCTCTCTCTCTCTCTCTCTCTCTCTCTCTCTCTCTCTCTCTCTCTCTCTGTGTGTGTGTGTGTGTGTGCTCATCCTCCTCTCTCACTTCTCCTTACTGATTTCTAAAAAAAGCGTACATAAAATACTATTAATTATCACAAACACATTCACTTTGGCAATAGGAAATAAGCCTTTAGTCCAACATTAAAATAAACATACACTAGTAATCCATGTAGGATTGGGGCATACGAACATTAACTGTTTTAATTACTAGCATTAATACAGTTCTATTGAATGACTGTAGAGTATATTAATATTAGTAATATACTGCATATTCAATCAAAATAACCACAGTAATGCTGTAATTAAAACAGTTCATGTTCTTTAAATGTACTAATTGTAAGGACTGGGGGCGGACTGACGGAGTTGGATGCAAATGCTATAACACAAACTTTATTTGAACGTCAAGAGATAACAAAACAGATAGATATGGACAAAGAGAAAATACACAGGGAGCTAAACTGAGACCTAGACAAAGGAGCTAAATGGACTAGACTTGAACACAGAGTTAAACAGACTAGACACGGAAAGCTAACCAGATTAAACTTGGACACAGAAAGCTAAACAGAGGAAACTTAGAGACAGAGGTAAACAGAGTAAACTAGAACACAGAGAGCTAAATAGACTAAACATGAACACAGGGTTAAACAGACTAAACTGGTAAAGACAGACAAAGGGAAGAGAAGGAAATCATGGAACAGACGAGACAACCAAAAGTGGAACAAGGAGAAAGCAAACCAAATGGAATCAAACCGAATGCCCAACAAACAGGAAGTAACAACAAATAGATGACACTGACAAGGGACACCTGGAATAGAAAACAAGGGGGAGGAGCTAGGGCAGGACTAGGGTGGAGACAGAAACAAAAACAAACACAGCCAAGTGCTAATTAAGCACATGGTGGGAACAACAAACAGGACAGGGCCAAGGTGTGACACTAATATACTGCATAGAGTTTGTCATATCATGTTACTTTTAATAACTGTTTAAGCTGGACGCAGGTTATTTACAAAAATTTGCAGCTTATATAAATAACTGATGCTGGAATCATGTTTAGATCAATTAAACCAGTAAATACACACTAGCTAGCACAATCTGACAAGTTAGCATAACTTGACAGGTATTAACTCTGCTCAGCTAATGTTGCTGCAGCTAGAACAGGTTTTGAATAGCAGTGCTACACACATATTTCTGACTAAACCTTTGATTTGCCCTCACAAAGCCCTCAAGTTTATGTCATAGCAGCAGTGTCGTATGATAGTCTATAATATATGCATAACATACCTCTCAACAAACACGTAAAGACTAATAGAAATGACTAATAGAAAATAAGCAGGTTTGCAATTCTACCGGCATATTGAGAGCAGTGTTGCCAGGTCCAGCGCAAATTTCCAGAGCAAAGTATGTCTAAAATCCGTGTCCTAGAAATATAGGAGAAGGGGAAAACATAAAAAATATAAACAACTGAGGTCCAGACCTCGGTATGCTAATAGCCAGTTACGGCCATGCCCCAATATAAATGTTGACATAATTGTGCATCTATTACTCATAGTCAATTAGAGTATGTTACAAATACACTTGATATATTAAGGATTTTCAACATTCTGTGTATTTATAAAGACTTAAAAGTAATTATGCAATCTTATGGCAAATATAAGATATTGTACATGCCATTTAATAATGCCTTATATACAAGAGTCTTAGGAAGTGGTAGCTACTCTAACATGGTTACTCCAAGCCATCCCACTACATGCTCCCTTTATCAATCATTCACTAGGCTGGTGATGTGATGGTGTTGCAGATGGATGTGACAGTGCTTGCCTGTGATCGAGTGCCCCCAGTTCCTCACTCAATTAGATTAGAGAAGCCACAGGGCATGTGAGTTTCATTTCAAATGGCTTTAAAATTTGAAAAATTTAAAATAAATAAATAAATAAATAAATAAATAAAAAAAGTGAAGGGAAAAAAATAATCCAGCAGCTTAACAAAGCTTTGTAATTATTCTGTATGACCTCCAGGCCTGAAAGTGACCAGTTAGTTTCAAGGGGGCTTCAAAACCGGCCTTTGATTACCCTTGTCGGATACTGTTTTTTCCCCTCTACTGTAAAGTAAACAGCAAGTCTTTAAGCCGTTGATGATAAAAAGTTGCAATAATGCTTGCTCTCTGTGCTTTAAGACCTATGTCAAGCCTCACTTTGTATTTCTAATTAACTTTCCTCTACAGTGATTATCATGAAAGCAGCACAGATGAGTAGAGAAACAATAGTGCCCACTTTATGACCTTTCAGCCAGTGAGGCAGCACGCCAGGCTAATATCTGAGCACTGAAAAAAGTTCCACTGGTTTTCTCTGGGAAGTGCTGTGTTTTGAGAGTAAATGGCAGTAGATGAGAGAGCTTGGATGTTTAAAGATGCCAACAAGCCAAGCTCCTGACCAATCAGTCCAACAAAGACCGCATAGCACAACTCAACAAGTCACATATCAGAAGCCAACTTTCCTCAATAACACACAGACGTTTAGTACAATGGTTACTAATGTTGTGACAATAACAAATTTAGAAGTAAATAAAAGAAGGAAAATTTAGGAGTACATACATAAATATACAGCTGTGTACATAAGATCAGGCGCTCCATTTCAAACTAAAAGTAAATACAAATCTTCTACAGAGATCATGGTTCTGCACTATGAAAATGAACAAAAACATAGTTGAGCACAGGCGTTCAAACTTTTGCATACCACTCAACATTTATTCATGCATTCATCTTCTGTAACCTCTTCATCTTGATCAGGGTCATGGTGAGTCCTACCGTAAATCATTTGCTGCGAGGCAGGAACACACCCTGGACAGTGCACCAGTCCATCACTGGGCATTACAGACTCACCCAGTCGTTTGCACACTCAAAGCTATGGACATGGATGGACTCTGGGTGGAAACTTGAAGGAAACCCACAAAGATATAGGGAAAATACACCAAATACACCAATATTCACAATCAGTGGCCCGAGGCAAGCATCTATCAATGGGACACAGGGACCCTGGAGCTGTGAGCCAGCAACACTATCTGTGGAGTCATCATGCTGCCCTCAGCTCTAGATGAGATAATAAGTAATATTCCGCTGCTCTAATGTAAGCAGAGTTGAAACCTTTTACAAGAAAAAAAAACAGACGGAGCTGGCCACAAAAGCAAAATGTATTTCTTGGCAAAAGACCCCAAAGTTAAATAATAACAAAAATAAAAAACACTTATCTGTAATTGAGTACAGATCCTGTACCAAAGCTAGAACAAACTAGAGCCAGAGAAAACCTTCAACATTTACACAGGTATGCAATGAATTACAATTTATTTTTGTTCAGCTCTGCTATTTTTCTTTTGAGGGCAAGTCTCAAGCAAGTTCAGGGGGCCAACATAAAATAATGCTCATAAAATATAGACTCTAAAACTATATAATTTAACTTTTTGAATCCTTTAAGTTCTAATAGAACCAGTCGCTGGGTGTAAGTCTTTCTCAAATTGGAAATGCGCTCACGCAATGTGCTGAGTGTCTATTGTTTTATTCACAGCCATGGTGTTAGAAGGAAAACAATGCTGTACTAATCACACAATGTCATTTATTCAGCTCAGTGTGGAGGCGGTCATAAATTCTTCATCCAAAACAATAAGTTCCATTCTCCAGTGCAGCAAATATTTACCAAAATTCTCTTAATAGAACTAAACTGTGTTTGTGCTCTCTTGTTTTCTGATGCATCTTCAATAATTTACCAAGATAAATATATGTCTTTCTGAAAGTCATTCTGAAAGTGTTATTGCACTCTTGTGGGTGAATGGAGGAACAAGTTTGCCAAGTGCATTAATAATTAAAATCATACACTCGGTTAAACCCAGTACATTTATAATGTAGCAGCCAACTTTGACTGAGACACCATTTAATTTTATAAATGTACAAAAATAGTTTGAGATCATTAAAAGCAGAGGTGAGTAGAGGAGCCCAAATCCATAGTCAAGAAAAAATTAATCTTTCATTATCTGTAACAGCTTATCCAGTTCAGGGTCACGTTGGGTCCAGAGCCTACCCAGAATCACTGGGCACATAGTAGGAATACACTCTGGAGGTGGTTTCAGTCATTCACAGGGCAAAACACACATTTGAGTCACCAATCCACCTACCAAAGTGTGTTTTTGGACTTTGGGAGGAGACCGGAGCACCCAGAGGAAACCCACGTGGACACAGGGAGAACACACCAACTCCTCACAGACAGTCACTTGTAGCTGAACTTGAACCCACAACCTCCAGGTCCCTGGAGCTGTGTGACTGTGACACTACCTCCGCTGCCCTAAAATGTATCTTAGCAAGTCCAAAAAAAAATATAGAATAGAAACAGTATAGGATCACAGGAATCTGTTCCCAACAAATTAACTGGTATAGTTTAGCTGAGTGAAAAGTACACTACAGGAGGTCCTCGGGTTACGTCAGTCCCGAGTTACGATGTTTCGTGGTTACGACACATTTCCCATTTACTGTATAAAGCCTTGTTTCGACTTAAGTGGTTTTGCATCGCAAGCGTCGTAATGCGAACTTTGTGTTTGGTGTGTGTCGTTGAAGAATACACGGTTACGCGGCTCAGGATAATTAGTGAGGGGGGTTACTGTGCTGAACAAGTTTTCAACGTGGATGAGACAAGCTTGTATGTACGTATGTTCCGACTTACACCGAAAATCGATTTACGACGCGACGTAAGAACGAATCAACATCGTAAGTCGAGGACCCCCTGTACTGTACTTACTAATATACTTAGTGGGAGTATCATGATTTGTAGATTCTCTGTAAAGTGCAAAATAATTTAAAATAAATACATTTTTAAAAATAAATAAAAAAGTTGCAGAAAATCTGACTTTTGAAACAAATGCTTCATTTATACAGACCTTTAAAGCTATCATACTGCAGAGCTGCAACATCAAAATCAGGACCACAAAACTCAAGTGATTTTGATATATATTTTTTCAATTTGGCTGCATCATAAAAGCATGTGTTCCTGTTTCCTGTGTAGGTCGTTTCCTGAGGCACTGGCTACTCTAAGGATGACAAAGGATGTGTCAAGAAAGAAGTCGAACACACACGCATGAACTCACACCGCCAAACAAAGAAAAACTGTGGCATGCATCATACATGAGTGTGTGAGAATGAGTGTGTGTTGACGATCAGGCACAGATCTTCAGTCACCAAGCGATTCTCCTGAAAGTCTAAGCTCTAGCTTGGCATATCAGGGCAATTTATCTGCACACACCATGCACAGGAAATACTTATTCTCCACTGCTCTTTGTCAGGAAGTAATCTCCTCTAGGCCTTCAGAAATCATTAAAACATTCCAACAGGGCTCCATTTGTATCTCTGGAAGCTACAAACCCATTTATATCAGTTTAAACACAAGTTCCAACCATCTACAGTCCCAGGGTCTTTGCCATTATTGATTCACCTGCCTCAAGTTGTGAATCAATGCTTTGCCCACAAATGTGTTCTTTGTTTAGAAACTGCGACATAAGACAAATGCAATTCAAGCATTCAGTGCAATTCAAGAAGAACACCTCACTGAAATGGTTTTGAAACTAACTCATGTTTAGCAAAATGCTGCTCCATGAACACTATACCAATGTTTTCTTCCCCTTCTTTTTACGTTTTTGACCCTGCATGCTTTTGTTAACCAAATGCACTGCTACATTGTCTGTTCAGAAATGTTTAACAACTGAAAATGACAATAGAATTTGCTACTAAGATTTGAAATATCTGTATGACCTGTCCTATTTGTACAAAATAGATGTATAAAATAAATAACACGCTTTTATGTTTTTAGTCAAGCATTTGATAATTAGATTCCCGTGATATAAACAGTATAGGTTGGGGACTCATGGACAGATATGAGACCAAACTACCTCTATGTATCTCTGCTTCGCAGAGCAACTGTCCATCCAGTCTGCCCTGGGAAAGATGTCTTATGGCTTATATGAAATGGTTTGTTGCCAACCAAGCATACTCCAATTTTGTCTATCATAAAAATTCCAGATGGGTTGCACGGTGGTGCAGTAGGTAGTGTCGCAGTCACAGCTCCAGGATCCTGAAGGTTCTGGGTTCAAGTCCGGCTCTGGGTGTCTGTGAGGAGTTTGGTGTGTTGTCCGCATGGGTTTCCTCTGGGTGCTCCGGTTTTCTACCACAGTCCATAAACACACATTGGTAGGTGGATTGGCAACTCAAAAATTTGTCCATAGGTGTGGGTGTGTGTCGCACTGTGGAGGGCTGGTGCACCCTCCGGGGTGTATTCCTGCCTTGCGCCCAGTGATTCTGGGTGGGCCCTGGGCCCACCGCGACCCTGAACTGTTTAGGTGGTTACAAATAATGAATGAAAATTAATTATTTTCAGGTTCCGTGAGTCCTGACCTATAGCGATATGTGTTCGCTTTTTTGATCATGAATGACACCACACGTCCAACAGCATGAGCTATATACACTGTAAGAAAATTGTCACTGTGGTGGTACCTTTTGCTGTCTCTGTGGTGGTACCCTCAAGTGTACATATTTGTACCTTTAATGAGGGAACATAGTTTATTTTTAACATACCTTATTTTATTATGAATGTAGATTTTAAAATTGTGTTGATTTTGTTGATTTCATTCACCCCGTTTCATCTCCAGGACTCTTATTATGGTTTTATATATGATGCAGTTCTATACTGAAAGATTACAAACATGTAACTCTCTTTCTGGAGATGAGAATGTAATGTACCTTTAAGGAATAAAACTGGACTTTATAAACACTGTTGTACCTTTAAAGGTACATTTACACAGTTTGGACCTTTAGTGACCAATAATGTACCTCTACCGTATCTTTTTTTTTGAGTGTGTATATAGATAGATTGTGAAGGTCAGTGTTCTTTTATAATGTTCAGCAGATGGTATCTCATATGTGTTAACCTGGGTTTTTTTTAATTAATTAATAACACCTGCCTTAACTATATAAAGTTAGTGAGGTTAATTTACAAACTGCATTTTCAAAAAATTGCAACATTTTTAAAAATGCAATAAAAACAGTATCTGATTTGTCAGTTCTCTTGAAGCTTTTTTTTTTCTGACTAATGCACAAACAAAATATTTCAAATGTTTTAACTGACCAACTCAATTGTGTTGTTTAAATTTATACAAAAGTTTACAGAATATTCAAAATATATTTGACTTTTAAAACAGCAGGGAACCGGTAAAGGCAGGAGTATCATGATTGAGTACAAAGGAAGCTTCCACAGGCTCACACTTTGCAAAGTTATGTTTTGGATCACCACTTTGTGCCAAAATTTGTGAGAATATTGTCAAACAGTTCAAAAGCAATATTTAAAAAATGTTCAAGGCAAGACTGCAATATATTTAGGGCTTTCATCATTTACTATTGTAAAATTAGTATTTTTGAAGCAATATTTTACAATAGCAATATTGTAAGAAGACCAGTGTACAAAAATCTCGATCTGGGTAGAGAAACATTGTTTCAGCCCAACATGGCATGATATGCAATACAATGTCATGCTGCTATGATCAGTACAGCCACATGGGCTCAGGAGTACTTCGGAGAACTTCTTGTTTCACAAGATCATGTCAAGATGATCTCTTATCCTGGGAGGTCCATGGTTATTTCAGCAAGACAATGCCAGGCCTCATTCTGCATGTGCTACAACAACATGGCTTTGCTGACACAGCCTGTGGGTTTGACTGGCATGCCTACAGTCCAGATATGTCACCTGTGGCACATCATAATGAGGAGAATCAGGCAACAGCGATCATGGCCTATTGAACAGCTAAAGTCTTGCATCAAGCCTAAACAACAGAATAATAATAAAACAGCTTAAAAGAGTGTTATTGGTTCCTTTCATAATGTTTATTGTCTAATTGTGATGGTCATTTGCATGTTCATTCCAGTGTAAACAGTGTTTACATCTTACTGAAAGCATTTTAGAAATGCAATTTATTATAATAATAATAATGATAATAAAATAGGCAAAAATGCCACTTGCAAAACTCTAAAAATTAATATCCTGAGTTTCCAAATGATTAAACATTGCAATTAAAAGGAAACCTTATGTAACACAGTGGCAAACATCCTTTTGAGACTGTGCTGAATGTGAGCAAAAACGCAGAAGGTCATAGGTTCAAATCCCAGAACTCCTCATTACAACCCTGGACAAGGTATTTAACCCTCAGTCGTCCAAGGCTGAGCATTGCTAGGCAGACACACAACAAATTTCTGTTATAACTGAATCAATAAAGTAGAGCTTAACCAGCTGAATGAGACAGCTCCACCAATTTGAACACCATTGGGATTTTGGAAATGTACATGTCTCCACTGGACCTCTGAGATTTATGCTTATAAATCCTTTCTATCTTGACACATATAGGTTTATGTGTATCTTTGTGGAAGTAAAATCAGCCATTCAGTTCTTGTTCAAATTCTTGCTCTAGTTGCAGCCTCTGGGGAACTGCTGCTCTTTTTCAAGTGCAGAGGAACACGATAGATGTGGCAGAACTGTAGCAACCATCCTGTGTGATCTATGTCTATGTGCTTTTAAACAATAAAGACATTAGAAGGGCATTAAAAAAGATGCACAAAACAGAGGCTCACTTAGAGAGGCAAAACTGATAATAAGAATGATCAACTGAAGAATTGAAATTGTATAGTTCTTCCTCAAACAAGACACAGAGGTAATCAGCTGAGGTGGTTTTGGTGTCCGAAGAATGCTTTTCTAGTTTTGTTGAGTAGCCTTTTCTACAGTGGTGTCATAGATACAGAGCAAAAGAAGCTAACCTTGGTCATCAGGAATGTCTTGCATAATCAACTGCTTTTGAGATGAGTAGAAATAAATATATCTTATTATTTTATTTATTTATTTTTCCAAGAGGTGCTACTGAGTCACTTATTGAGTCACTGACTGACTGAGTGCCATTGCTGAAACTTGTATGACCAAGTGTCATTTATGGATGATCAAGTGGATGGATGCATGTTGTAATTCACCTGCATTTTGTGCAACATACATTTGAATATATTATAGTAGACCCAATGCAAAACTATAGAACCACACTTCAGACAGCATGCATGTCTTGCCAATTAACTATTTTTTGTGGGTTAAATATTAATGCAATTTTTTTGTGTGCCATTCCTATAATATACAGCATAAATTACAGTGTCATGGCAATGCAGAGCTGTCTTGATGAGAAATTAAAGTAGGTATAGTATGAAAGCCAGCACTTATGTAGGTAAAGCATATAATCCAAACAGCACACAAACACATATTCAACAGCAAGCAACAATAGTGTGGATTAATGCAGCAGTGAAGGGACATGTCAGTACAATGTGGTGCTGAGAGATTTGTACAGTTGTATGTTATACCAAGGTAAAGCAGGGTAAAACTGCGTGTGGATGGAGCTGAATCTAAAGGATGTTTAGAAATACAAACAGCTAGTGGTTAATATAAAAAAGGGAAGATTTATGCTAGTTTAAAATATCAGTTTACACACAATACGTTATACATAGTAGGTATCTGTTTAAATGTTCTAATAGCATTCAGAGCAGTTATTTCTGCTGTTTTGAGAACTAACAATAAACAGCCAACAGACTAATTGCAGCCTTTCTGGCTTCTAAAAATGGACATAACAAGATGTTTCTGGTGCAGAGTATCATTACCACAATTAAATGTTATTACAACTTCAGTGTTTACATTTCCAGTTGCTTAGTGGAAGTAAAGAATCTGAGAGAACTTCTCAGAGCATTATCCAGCATCTATCAGGATGGGAATAAGGTGTAATTTGTTTCTCTTTTTAGATGTGAAGAATCCTCATGGGACTGGCTTGTAACTAATTCACTCACATTTAAGAATTTTTCCACAAAGTGGTGCTACTTCTCACTGCTATTGCAAAGGACTGGTCTTCAAGGTGTTGCCATACAGTGCATGGCAGCAAAATATAATAACCACTTTTCCACCAACAAAGAGCCAATGCTCTGGAGCTGATTCGGTTTCCAGTGAACTACTTTATAAATGGGCCAGCAGTTCCTTTGGTTTGATACACTAACTATGTATCTGGACAAGGGTGTTTCCTAACAGATCTTGAAACACATTGACTAAAACCACATTTCTCGTGAGGACCATATAGGCAGTAATGTGTTTGGTTCTTCCAAAGACGACAGATGATTCACTGCTGCTGTTTTTGCCACTGTTCTCATGTTTTTATTTGTAATGTTCAGAAAAGCAGCTTCAAAAACTTAATCTGTTGATGCCAGGACCCCAGTCTTCAGCTTGTGTCACAGGTTTGTTGGATCCAGACCAGAAAGATTATGGGGACAGAACAGACTTCCTGGCTGAGGCTATCTATGGCTATCTATGGTGGTACAACAACACCAGCACCATGCCCATGGAAAAGGGGCCTATGTGTTGTTGTTAGTGATTAATCTCAGACGTTAGAGTTCAGAGCCAGAGAAAAGAATTCCAGGAGCTGAGTGAAGACAAAAGTACGCAAACACACAAAAAGAAACTGTGAAGGACTAAATATATTTCTGTCCTTTCAAACATATACTTGAACAGAAGTTAATGGGTCGTTGTATAAAACAATTACTACTCAAATAAATTTAGTTAAATAAAGCAGAAAAGAAAAAAGTTGCAAGTACACCTTAAACAATGCAGTTTGTTTAAATTCAAGATTAATTTCTGAATGCTGATATTTGCTTGGAAGCAACAACACTGCTACATTTTAAACCCACAAACCTTCCCAAAAATGTCTGATATGACATTGCAGGCCTTGTCCAAAATACAAAAGAAAATAAAATGTATTCATTGATTCATCTTGTGTAACTTCATCCTGATCAGGGTTGTTGTAGGTCTGGAGCTTACCTGGAATCATTGGGCTCAAAGCAGGAGCACACCCTTGGACAAGGTACATTATCATCACAGGGAATCACACATTCACATTTAAGTGCAATTTCACAAAGCCAGTCCTCCTACAGACTAGTGTTTTTGGACTGCTGAAAGCAAACCAGAGCAAACCAGCAGAAAACCCCCACACACAGGGTGAATATGCTAAACTCCTAGCAGACACTGACCCAGGAATGCTTGCCAGTTACTAGTTGTATCACCAAGCCACCCACTGAAAACCACATACAGATTCAAATGGATATATTTTGTATATTAAATACAATGAAATTCTAGATATTATGTTCAAATGCAAATCTGAAAATAGTTTTCATGAACGAAAAACGTGACTTTACATGTCTCTGTTTTTTTTAAGAGCATTTTTATATCATGAGTTAAACATGGTGCAGTATGTGGGAATATTCCGCCACTGTGTCACTGTAAGTCAATTCATTATCAGTACAACATCAAAGCTGTAGTAGGAGTCAATATGTTTCCCTCACTCTTGCCATTCATGCTTATGTTTATATTGGCATACCATAATTCCATTAACTGTGTATTTGCTGTGAAATCTCGTTTCCAGATTCCACTACTGGTGTAAATCTCCAGGCCTTGTGGCGATTCAATTAGGAAATCATTAGGGGTCAGATGTCATTTTCATGTACACTTTAAGCTGTGTGAAACTGAAACTGGAGATGTGGCAGCTGTACAGATATGGACTGTAATGGCCTTAAGCCTAGTGGCTCTGCATCTTTCTCTCTCTCTCTCTCTCTCTCTCTCTCTCTCTCTCTCTCTCTCTCTCTCTCTCTCTCTCTGTTTGTGTGTGTGTTGACAGATCTGTTAGGGCAGCAACTGGCCTAGCCACATGTATGGTAATTGCCACTGCAGGGGTTTAGCTGCAAAGACGGGTGGAGCAGGACATAGCAGTGTTCATGCCACAGCTGGGATTAGGGCATTAACAGCCCAGTGCACAAATGCATTACATTACAATACCATAACACACACATACAGAGGCCAATGTTGTTTACAGAGGCCCAGGAGGGCACTTCCTTACAAGTTTTATTGAATTTTGATATGGGTTACTTTTCTATCATAGCTTATAGATCAAATAAGAAAAACTTTATTGGGAGAAGAATATACATTCAATCAATAACACATTTGTTTCTTTAAACACAAACACCTTTTCCAAGAAAATTGGAAAAAAATTCAGGCTGTGGTCATCGTTGTCTGATTAACCTCTTCATGATGCACCATATATTTTAAATAGGACACAGTTGTGGACTGTAGGCAGGTCTGTCAAGCACATGCACCCTGGGTCTTCAAAGCAATGCTGTTGTAACATACGCAGAATTAGGCCTGGCATTGTCTTGATGAAATAAGAATGGGCTTCCTGGCTGTCAATGACACATTTTACATATATGCAAATCACCCTTGCCACTAGCATTCATCCAACTCCAGGCCAAAACTGTCTATCATACACATTAGGCATTGAATTAATTAATTAGGCGGTTTCCTAAAGCAATGCTGAGCCCATGTGGCTATTTTTATCACAGTAACATGACTGTTTCTCATGCAATTCCATCTGAGGGCTCGAAGGTCAACAATGGTTTGTGGCCTTTCATTACATGCACTGATATTTCTCTGAATTTCCTGAAGCATTTTACAATATTATATAAGGTAGATGGCAAATTCTTTTACCATATTTTAAACCAAATCATGATACACTCACCTGTTACCAGCCTACCTGCCTACTGTGAAAGGATTCTAAAAGGTGTAATATGAATATCCTATACATTTGTACTTTAATTGTGTCTTGTCTAACATGTTGAGAGTGTGTTGCAAACATAAAAGGAAAAGTTGATCATGTTTAAAATATATATCATACAAAGAAACTTGTCACAGAAAAAAATTAAATGTAATTTTTATCAGTTAAAAAAAGGAATATAAAATATGAATCTCTTTTTTAATCTACAGGAAACACAAGTTATTGACTCCAAATATAATAAAAGTCAAGGAGAGATTACAAAATCAAACATGGAGTTTACATGAATTTTTGCTCCAGAGTAAAATTCCTCACTCTCTTTTTTTTAATCTTTTTTTATACACAGTGTATGTTCAAGGTGCCTTGGCTGTTTCTGACTTTATCTGAGGTGATAGACTGTGTTTGCTCTGCGGGAGTGGAACAGAAAGGTCATCAGCACCTGACATATTTAAGTTTGTGCTCTGGAGCATATGCGTTAACTTGGAAAAATCAACACAATACGCCATTTAACCAAGGATGTTCTATACTAACCACAATATAAAACTGTGTTACATCGTAAAATGATGTATGTCTATTGTCTCTGTCCAGTCCTTGTACTATGGATAGTAGTAATATTCATTTGAAGTTGAACTACACCCTTCTACATACACTAATGTACACACACTCCTATACACACACACACACACACACACACACACACACACACACCTTGTATGTCAGGTGTTATTTGACAGGTAGAGCATGCATACACACTCAGCCAATGATGATAAAAGTCTCAGTCACATGGCAGAAACCACAGAACCTGAAGCTCATAAGCAGCTTGCAAATGATAAGCAAAAAAGCAGCTAAATATTCATTTTAACCCTTAGAGAGCCAGTGATACTACTGTAACTTTGGTTATATTATATTTACAATATATTTACACTGAAATTTTCATAGACTGCTAACTATTATTGCCAGTAGATTGACCAGAGGAGGACAGGCCTCACCTTGTGAGCCTTGGTTCCTCCCAAGGTTTCTTTCTCAGCTCTGAGGGAGTTTTTCCTTGCCTCTGTCGCCCTGGCTTGCTCACCTGGGGGATTTTTACATTCTTTACATTTTTACATTTCATGTCAAAACTGGAATTCTGTGAAGCTGCTTTGTGACAGCATCAGTTTTAAAAAGCTCTATACAAATAATTTTGATTTGATTTGACATTATGCTGGTGTGTATGTAGTTTATGTAATTACATAATTAATGGTATATTTAATACTTTTGTATAGGGTATATATTTTGCATTCAAAGGTTCCATTGTGTACCTTGTCCCATTAATTCTAATTTCAAACACTGTACATGAATTTTTTTTAGTATTTTCTGACTCTATAAGACTCTATACGTTCATTCATTCATTTATTATATGTAACCGCTTATCTAGTTCAGGGTTGCAGTGGGTCCAGAGCCTATTCGGAATCACTGGGCGCAAGGCAGGAACACACCTTGGAGGGGGCGTCAGTCTTTCACAGGGCAACACACACACACACTCACCCCTACGGACACTTTGAGTTGCCAATCCACCTACCAACATGTGTTTTTAGACCATGAGAGGAAACCGGAGCACCTGGAGGAAACCCACGCAGATACAGGGAGAACACACCAAACTCCTCACAGACAGTCACCTGGAGCGGGACTTAAACCCACAACCTCCAGGTCCCTGGAGCTGTGACTGCAAAACTACCTGCTGTGCCACCATGCCATATTTATGTTATGTTATTTATGTTATGTTATTTATGTTATTTATGTTATGTTATATGTTATTTGGTAAAAAATAAAGAACTTAATCTTATGACCAGGATTTCTGTACAAAAACATTTCTGTCACAATGCCAAAATAACTATTAAAAACAAATATTGATTATCATCAGGGCAGCACAGTGGTGCAGCAGGTAGTGTCGCAGTCACACAGCTCCTGAGGCCTGGAGGTTGGTGTGTTCACTGTCTGTGAGGAGTTTGATGTGTTCTCCCTGTGTCTGTGTGGGTTTCCTCCCACAGTCCAAAAACACATGTTGGTAGGTGGATTGGCAACTCAAAAGTTTCTGTAGGTATGTGTGAGTGTGTGTGTTGCCCTGTGAAGGACTGGCGTCCCCTCCAGGGTGTATTTCCATCTTGCGCCCAATGATTCCAGGAAGGCTCTGGACCCACTGTGACCCTGAATTGGATAAGTGGTTACAGATAACGAATGAATGAATCTTATGACCATTTTCACTGGAAATGAACTAAATGAAGGGTGGGCTCTGACATTTGCTCCGTACTCTTTGCCTTTTTTTTTTAGTTTGCTGGGCTCTAACTTTGCATTCCATGAGAGATTCCACCAAAGAACACTCTTTTTCCTAAAAAGGGCACCAAGAAGACAGGTAATCCATAGACCTTTGCACAATCATTTCTAACCCAGTACACATCATGTTTCCTGTAGGAGGCCCCTTTACACAGGCCTGTTTTTGGCAGGTTGATGTGAGGAGAGTGGGCAGTGTGCAAGAAGGTGGGTGTGAGTGTGTGAATTGAGGTATGCGACTAAAGGGTGAGTAATTGCAGGGAAGAGGAGTCTGCTCTAAAACCGTTTGCTCAGCGCAACACTGTTTGTCCATTCCAACTGAATTAGACCCCTCCATGTGTATTAACACAAATAAATACTCTAACCTTTCTCTATGCATTCATTTATGCCTGCAGCCCATGTGTAACTGTAAATCTCTATTCAAGCCAAGTATGATTTATTTGGACTTCTATACAGTTTGGGAGACCTTTACACAAAATCGGATGTGTTTTGTGTTGTTTTGACTGAAAAGAACAGGAAATTGATCTGTATTAGCAGTGACAATGAATTTATCTTTTTTCATTAAGATCATCATCAGCAGATCATGTGTTTGATCCTCAGTGATGCTTCAGGCACACATCAACATTCTTCCCATTTTTGAGAATTGTGTATTCACTTCCTTTGCATTTCTATTGTGTGTTGGTTTCATTAAACTCTGTAAAATGGAAATTTGATTCTGTAAATAAACTGTGTGAAAGTCTGAGAATTTTGAAAGTTTGAAAGTAGATTCAAGCCCAGAATCATTAAGATTAAGGTTCCCAGTTCTGTTCTGTTCTACTCCAGAGGATCTGAAACACACAAAATGATCTTAGTTTGACTTTGGCTTTCATTTAGAAAAATCTGACCTCTCTGACCTTAGGAGGTTACACCATGCCCAGACAGGACACTCAGACAGCGGGCACCCCATTCCAGTCCAAACACCCTGCATGATTTAGCTCTCAGCCAGCTCTGACTCGACTCACTTACTACATTCCACAGCTATGAGATGGTTCGTATGCCTTTGGTATAGATCACCAAAAATCTCAATTATGATCTCATTACAGCTCAGAACACAATAGAAATGGTGAAATAAAGATGACAAGGGATTTGGCCCATTTATTAAAAGACTGACAAATGCCAATGGTCCCTAAGGCTGTAATTAAAAGTAAAAGTAGCCAAAGTACAGGGGACATGAGCAGTTTTTCCTCTTGAACTGGCCACAGAACACATATTTGATAGGTGAGACATGGAATTTTTATCTTGCCACTTTTGAAACATAAGCATGCTGTGTATTTTTTAATTTATAACTTTAGGCTCTAAAACCCTTCCAGTTATTTTAAAGTAATCTCTTTCTTGAAACCTCCAACACTGGCATAACAGATATTTCATAGTTTTTTTTCTTCCTTCTCTTACCTGTAACCACATTGGATGTATTGGATTCCATATTGTGACTGACACTGTACATGAACCATAATGAAACTGATGCATTAAGTGTCTAAAGTTATATTTTCATGCTCCAGAATGGGGAGGATATTATTAAAAAAGTACATGTCCAGACATATCTGGATAATGTATAATGATAAGCTGGGACAAATAAGAACAATAATGTCTTTGCCCTCGTGTTCCACAAGCCAAACTGTTACAAATAACAGCATCCCAAAAATATCGGATGTTTAACGTGATACTACTGTAAGTTCAAGCAGCCGGGACCATGAAGTGAGAGGAAGAGCACCTGCACATGTGATAGCTGGAACGCAGTTAGCAAAATCTAGGCAGGAGTGAAGAGACACTGCCCCAGAAGTAAGATAACGTACGGCCTAGTCTCTGTGGCCTGAGTAGTAAATCAGATTTAGAGCTATACGAACGGGAGCGGGTAATGCGATTCCTGATGAGCGCCGGTAATAACCCTCAGATAATGCCAGTGGCATTCGCCATGATTAAAACCCCCATTTCAGACCTCAGGCTTCTGCCTGTGCCTGGTCAGCAGTTCTGCTTGACATACAGAGAGAGAGAGAAAGAGAGAGAGAGAGAGAGAGAGAGAGAGAGACTGACAGTCCTCTGAGAGATTAAAGTGGTCTCCATAACATATTGTTCTTATTCAGGCCTCACACATCTACACATTTGTCAGCTTCTATCAAATATTTCATTATGTTGTCAAAAAGGCCAGTACAGAGCAGATCTAATCCAGTTCATTGGAAGGGTTTAAAACTGTGCTCTATTTTAGTCATCAAACAAATTCCATCAAAGACCCTAGAGGAAAAATGTTAGCTTCTCTTTTGTCAGCTGTTCTTAGACAGCTTCTAAAACCCAAAAGTAAAAAAAAGTGGCTAAAATTAACGATGTCCAAAAATGCTCACAATAAAAGTCAGAAAGATTAAAAAAGTTAGGGAAAACGTGATTAAAGTTTGTAGTTTATACCCACTTTAGTTTATTGCACAGTCCTGATTCTGTGCTTGCACTTGTGTTTGTAAATTAACTATATTTGTCCTAACACACATGGACACATTACAAAAATTAGAGTAAAATGCATGATTCAGAATTAAAGAAAAAAAAACACAAATTCTAATATGATTGTTTCCATTATTTCTGTTCAGGTATGTGTCAGACTTCACTCATGGACCACATACAAATATCACTCTAATCTGATTTTAAAAGCCATTATCTCACACCTAATTACAGATGCAAATTGTGCTTTCAACTGAGACAGAAGTGTTACATTGGTTTATGACTCTCAATAACAACATACACACAGACAAGGCCTGCTGAACAGACCAGTGAGCACTGATATAAGATATTATAGGATGTGACCAACATAAACTGTGTCTCTGACTTTACATCTACAGTTTGGTTGGTGTGTGTAATAGAGCGGACAGTGAGTGGTTAAATATTCCTGCTGTACTCTGTGGGTTTCCTGTGGGAATTCTGACCACTGAAGAACAGGGTGAAACAAAATATATATGAATTTTGGAAGAAGAGAGAGAGCGTGTGTGTGTGTGTGTGTGTGTGTGTGTGTGTGTGTGAGAGTTTGGCTATGTTGGGTAATCCTTGCTCAGCGTCGCTGCCAGGATCGAGCCTCATCAGCTTTAGCGTTTGACAGACGGCTCGTTTTTACACCATCCCACCGGTTCAATTCTTACCCCTAATGCCTCGCACAACAGTCGGTAATGCCCTGTGATTATCTAGCGCTGCTGTAGCACATTCAGGGCTTGAAAGGCCAGAGAATGAGCAGTGGGTTGGGGGGGGGGGGGGGGCGGTGCCAGGCTGGGCACACCTCCATCAGAGGCCCCCCAGTCTGACAGAGTCAGCAGAAAAGTTCCAGGAGCTGAATGGAAGCCTAAGCCAGGTGCTGGGGGCACAGGGTCATGTGTTTGGAGAGTGTGGAGGTTGTATGGTACTTAGGCATGGGGTGATGGGTAGACAAGGGAGCATGTGTGTGTGTGTGTGTGTGTGTGTGTGTGTGTGCAAGTGTGTGTCCCAGTAGGACAATCTTGTGTAACTGTGACGTTTATCAGTTTTGAAATTTATCATTTGAAAAAAATATATATTGCAATGCACAAACATCATTTTGGTTTGCTGTGCTTAAGTAACATCAGAAAATGCAGCTAGAAGTAAAAACAAAGAAATTATTTGCTCAGATATATTTTATGTGTATATTTCACATTTTTAATGTTCATGCAGCATAATTGAGCTTTTCGCTGTGTAATGAAGCTCATTTGTTTTCACTTAGAACATCAAGAAAAACATGTATTTTCACGTTTGAAAGTTCTCCAAACTTTTGCACAAAACAGTACAGACTTCTGACACACAAGTCATGAACTTGGGCATGAAAATATGGAACAAAAATGTTGTTAATCATGAAAGTTCTAGTGAATTTGAAGGATTTCTTTCCTGCTCCTAGTGTAAAAATTATGTTATCTATAAATGGCTGCTGAAAATGCATTGGTGATATTATTATACTCTGTACCTATCACTAGTGTCTACAGACAGATTGGATTAGAGAGAGAGAGAGAGAGAGAGAGAGAGAGAGAGTAAAACACACATGCCAACAAAGTTCCTCTTGGCTATAATGAAGCAATGCTTCCTCACCTCTTTTTGCTCTCAGAGTTTACTCCCTCAGCATCTCTCTCTCTCTCTCTCTCTCTCTCTCTCTCTCTCTCTCTCTCGCTCTCTCTCTTTAAACTAACCCCTCCCTCTGAGTGGCTGCAGAGCTCGAGCTTCAAGCACCATTCCAATTACCAGCCAGTCATAGCTGTGCTTCTTCATCCATGCTCTTTACAACCCATGAGACCACAGAGGCTCCAAGCTCCACTTTATATCTTTCGGTTTGGTTTGGCACAAATACGTGTGCACCTGCACTAATCGGTCTGAATGTAATCATGTGCTTCTGCTATAACACCCCAGGGCATCTTTCAGCCTGAAAGGGTTTTCCTCATGCTAATAGGTATGTATGCTGCAAGCATAAATAAAATATGTGGTACAGCGATCAGTAAGTCATGCGAGACTGTTATAGCGGTCAGTGCGGAGCAGTGGATAACACTGCCGGCATCCATACAGCCGATTTGGGTTCATTTCCCTGCTCAGGTAAGCATATAGTGAACACTTCATTAGCATTCCACTGTAATATGAATAAACTGTGAATACATTTAACAAATGGCATGAATGTAAATAAACATAGATGCTATGTGAAAGGAAAAGGCATTAGAAAGTCGAGCTGGTGCACAGGACTGTTCAGTTAGATGGAACTGCAGCAGTTCTACACTGATGAGCAATTACATGATGGACTGAGACGGAGAGGAACATGTGGGAACATATTACCTCATACAGACAGAGAAAGTCCAAGTAAAATATAATTAAGGACATCATTTAAAGTCGTACTGAAATTACAGAAAATAATATTAAACCAGATTCATCATACTGCAGCAGGTCTTATTTTTCAGTAATATTTCATGTGAAACATCTTGTGAGCTGTGATTACATCACCATGCACCAAACGGTTCTAACTCTTATCATAATTTCCCTTCATCTCTTAAACACTGAGCTTGCTCAGAGATTCTAACTCACACTGTGTTTCATTTCGAAATATGACAGAAAACATGTTAGCGTTTCTGATTCATGACGACTTTAAAGCCATGTGGCAGAATATCGAAGCCATGATTGTGTATTTATGGTTTCATTAGTTGTGCAGCGGAGCTAAGAAAATAATATAGCTACCAAAACAGAAGAGTAAATCATTTCAAAGTACATTTCTTCTCATCTGGTAACTGTCATTCCTTTCAGTTTCATTCATTCATTATCTGTAACCCTTATCCAGTTCAGGGTCGTGGTGGGTCCAGAGCCTACCTGGAATCATTGGGCACAAGGCAGGAATACACCCTGGAGGGGGCGCCAGTCCTTCACAGGGCAACACAGACACACACACACACATTCACAAACACATTCATGGACACTTTTGAGTCACCAATCCACCTACAAACGTGTGTTATTGGACTGTGGGAGGAAACCTACGCGGACACAGGGAGAACACAACAACTCCTCACAGACAGTCACCCGGAGCGGGAATCAAACCCACAACAGGCCCCTGGAGCTGTGTGACTGCGACACTACCTGCTGCGCCGCCGTACCACCCATTCCTTTCAGTTTAGTTTATTAAATTATTAAAATAAACCCTGACCACTGTAATGTCAACAAAATCAAACAGATAATGGTTACAGAAAGATGGACCAAAAACTATTAATTCCAGAAAAGCTACTGCTTTATAATAAACGTTGTCTAATTAAGTAGAATTTAAAATTATAAGCAAGACTTTTTCCAAGGTCAAATCACACAACTACCATGGCAAAAAATCCATACAGTGTGTCATTGAAAGGCCTCTTATATTTGCAATGTAGCTGATAAACAACAAAGGTATTTTACTAAAGGTGGCATTAGTTCTGGAGGCCACAGCACACTCAAGAATCTGCTCATTATGATCTGATGAGAAAAACAGCATGTTAAAACATAATTGCAATTCAGCCACAAAGCAGCTAATGCTATTTGCGCATGCTATTTTTAGTCTGTTTGTGCTTGAGCAGCAAGGCGCTGAAGAAGCTCAATAATTACTCATGAATATTCAGTAAGCTTCTGACAAAAGCTTCTCTGTTTTGTAGTGAGCTGAAATCTCGCTTCAGTTTATGATACATTACTTCATACACACTCTAGTATGAACAAAACACACCCCTTACTGCCAAGACATTTCACGTGGGCTACAAACCATTACACATTTTATGGTCAGGGAAAAAGCTTTTAAGCTCTATGATCATTTTCACCATCTAAATAGATGGAGTGAATGGTGAAGAAAAAAACATTTGTTCTGCAGGGTGAGATTAAAGCTATCATTAGATAAATGTGAATTTTTTATGCCCTGGTTTACAGTGCCATATTTCCTTCTGCATTTCTCCTGCTTGCGATGCTGAAAGAGGGCAGAATGAAGGGGTCTAAAATTTTCATAGACACAAACGATCTTAACGGAAAATGAGTGTTTAGTTTCTGCACCTCAGAGGAAGAATGAAACACTGTTGAATATTTCAGCAAAGACAATGAACAGTGGCAATTTCCTTTTTTGAGTTTTCTTCTACAGGCATCAATAAATAATTATAAATATATTATATTTTATTACCATTGTGATTATCCAAAAAAAAAGACACAATGTAAAGAAGAAATGAGCAGATTTGCTAACTTCTCTTAATTGTGATATAATGAGGCATGCTCACTGCTAAGGCCTGGTAGAAAATGGAGAGGATTTTGGATAGAAAGTATCAGGACAATAACGGCAAATATTAAATAAGCAAATCATTCATTCATTCATTATCTGTAACGGCTTATCCAGTTCAGGGTTGCGGTGGGTCCGGAGCCTACCCGGAATCACTGGGCACAAGGTAGGAGCAGGACTTGAATCCATAAAATCCATGTCCCTGGAGCTGATAAAAATGTATTAAATAAAATAAATTAATACTAGGTGTGTTCTTCCCGTGTCCATGTGGGTTTGCTCCAGGTGTTCAAGCTTCTTCCCACAGCCCAAATGTACAAGTTGGTAGGTGGATTGGCTACTCAAAATTGTCCATAGGTGTGAGTGAATGTGTGAGTGTGTGGTGCCCTGTGATGGACTGGTACCCTGTCCAGGATATATTCCTGCCTGGAGCCCAGTGAATCGCAGACCCAACGCATTGGATAAGTACTTGCAGACAATGAATAAATTAACTAATAATAATAATTCATTCATTATCTGTAAGCGCTTATCCAATTCAGGGTCACAATGGGTCCAGAGCCTACCTGGAATCACTGGGCACAAGGCAGGAATACACCCTGGAGGGGGCGCCAGTCCTTCACAGGGCAACACAGACACACACACATTCACACCTACGGACACTTTTGAGTCACCAATCCACCTACCAACGTGTGTTTTTGGACTGTGGGAGGAAACCGGAGCACCCGGAGGAAACCCACGCAGACAACACACCAACTCCTCACAGACAGTCACCCAGAGCGGGAATCGAACATATAACCTTCAGGTCCCTGGAGCTGTGTGACTGTGACACTACCTGCTGCGCCACCATGCCGCCCTAATAATAATAATGATAATAATAATAACAATATTTTACACAGGTAATTTATCTAAGCATTGTGCCTATTGTCAAGAGGCTGCAAGTTCCATCCTTCATGATGTCAAAACTATCAAAGTCCAGGCAGAATTATTTGCTTTTCTGTCTCTTGCTGGATAAGGTGACCCTCCCTCTCCCTCCATCAGAAGTATCCATCATCTGATGTAACAAAACGGGTAGTTAGTATTCACTGAAGCACTACACTTTGTATGGCATCATCACCTAATATGTAAATTAAAAAATGATGGTGCTAATATCAGAGACATCTCCATTGCTAAGGCCATCAATCATCAGTCTGGACATATTCTGCCCTTTAGGGGTCCTGGTGGGTGCCAGACATTCCTCAGCACATTCCGCACTTCAGCTCAGAACTGCACCCTTCATAACAGCAGACTGCGAGAAATGCCACAGACAAAGAGAGAGAGAGAGAGAGAGAGAGAGAGAGAGAGAGAGAGAGAGAGAGAGACGTATAGATAGACAGACAGAGAGGAAATGCCACGGAAATGAAAAAAACATCTCCTTGTGTCCTTGTTTTACCCAAAGGACACAACACCTGCAGAAATGCAGTACAGCAAAACCCTTACTTACGCAAACACACACACACACACACACTATTCAAACTACATATGAAGTCACAGTGCACACTTTCCAAAGACATAATTTCAACCTTCACATTAAATGTCTCACATATTTAAATCATCACTGCATATTTTTTGAGCCATTTATTCTTCCATTTCTGTAACTGACTCATACAGATTAGTGTAGTGCTGGGTCCAAAGCTCATTTGAAATCACTGGGCGCAAGCCAGTAACACAACCTGGACAGGACGCCAGTAACTCAGAGGGCAACACACACTCACCCAGTAACTCACACTCTTGTGGACAATTTTATTGAGGTGATAGATCTCAGGAATGTTCTAAGGCTTTTATTTGTCTGCATCTTATTTTTCCTTTACATTTTATAATAATAAAAAAATTAAGCATGTCTTTTCTTTTTGCCACTATTTTTAATTATTTTTAAAGCATTCTTAAATACCTGTTTTGAATTGTCACTGTATTTCAAAGATGCTCTATAAATAAACTTGCCTTGCCTGGCCTTGCCTTACTGACATGTGTTTTTGGATAGTGGGAGGAATCTAAACACCCAGAGGCAACACACACAGACTACAACATACTCTTCACAGACCTTGACCCAATAGGAGGATCAATTCCAGAACCACAGGACACCTCTCCCACTCCCTCCCTGTATTGACATAAGTAAAAAGTGAAGAAACTGCTGGAAGTGGTGTTCAAATGTTCCTCGTGTTCTGGCATATATGTTGCATGTGATATTTGTTTATAAAAAGTGAATACAATTCTGAATCCAACTGCCTGACTATGAATACATCAGAATTGAGTCTTTGAGGCACAAAGCTTTTTCTGGCGCATGTATACTTATTAATAACAATGTAAACAAATGCTGCTGCTATGGAAATACAAGCCAATGTGCAGAAGCCCTATAAGAGGGTCTGCAGAAAATAGAGTGAATTATAGCAATATGCCAACTGAGGTATATATTGTTGCTGTAATAAATGACCTCATAACTCCATTTTAATCTTATTTACTATATATCTATACACCTAACATAACATAGTTACCTTTTACTCTGTGTGAGATTTATTTTCATATTACCTTAATCATTTTTATTAGACTTACTGATAATCTGATTGTTAGTCTGCTACGTTTAAAGTGATAAAATTTCAAAAGTTTCTCAAAATCTCTTCTACTAATGTATTTCTGCTATGTTAAGGTGCATCCACTTCTGACACTGCATTACTGATAGAAGGGGACACTTTGAAGTCCTCTTGAGCCAAGTGTGTGACAGTATGATTTAAAGCCCTCCAACACTGGGCTGGCAGAGCTGTGAAACTGTGTTCTCTGGAAGAATTAAGCATCATCCAATACCTTTAAGAAATGATACACTGGCGTTTGTGACCTAAAATTCATCATCCAACACCTACTAAGTCTCACAGCTACTCCAAAGTCTAGTATAAATCCTTCTCAGATTAGCACTAGCTATAACAGCAGCAAAAGGACGACCAACCCCCTAATGATATCCTTAATTTCAGAAGTAAACTGTGTGTGTTTTGCAAACATTTGGGCATATAGTGCACATTTCTATTCATATACCTTAAAACTACCTCCCACCACACAGGAAAACATCAAGAGAGAAAACATCTGGCTCTGCGTGTGTCTGCATATGTGAACTAGTCATGTCCATATGCATGTGGACTGTGTAAGGCTTGGATTAAAGGTGTACATCCGCTGGACATCACACAGGTGCTCACATATCAGGAGATCAATGGACCTAGAAGCAGCCAGGCTTCAAGTCCTAGCTTTGATCACCCCCATTAATTACTCTCTCTCTCTCTCTTTCTGTCTATGTGAAGCTTTCCACGTACTCCCTCGTACTTTCCTGCCTGCTCACATTGCTATCGTCCTTTGTTCAGTTCTGTAGATAACAACGTGGTATATAGTAACATATGGTTAGACTTAGTAACGAAACAAGTGCACTTACCGTAAACTTTATCATTTCTTGTCTCCAATGCAAAATTACAAAAGCAATCATGGGTTAGATGCCTCTTTATGAGCAGGCACGGGCAAAATATTTGATGAGCATGTGTCCACACACATTTGGCCATTTAGCGTGATTTACAATTCCCACTATAATTGTCATTATTAAATGCATAAGCAGGAGTACAGCATTTTACATTTTTCCAGGAACATGTTGCGTAAACTCTGCATTCAGAGTCTTCAATCTTTCACTTTTCAACTTTTACTATTTTCTCTATCGCTCTTCAGTCTCTATCTCACAAACAAGTTGTACACCCCCCAAGCGCACACATTCCTGATAAGGGAGTAGACTTCCACACCTCAAAAATCTGACAATAATGTTTTTTATTCTACTATTCTGAGCCATGTGACGACCCACAGAAACCTCACGGATATTGAAAACAGCTTGGCTGTCCCCTGGGGAAAGAAAGGGCCCTGACTGTTCTCCAGTGCCTGAACACATTACTCTGAACAGACCATAACACGATAATCTAAGACACTGTTAATGACCTGGAGGCCAAAAATATAAAAGATGGTATCACCATGAAGTCTAGCCAAATACAAACAAAAAGAAATGAGGATTGATAGAGAAAGGAGGGTGGACAGAGGTTTGCTGAAGTAAACAGCTTAGACGAGATGGGAAACAGTGAGGAAAAACAAATGGGACAGGTGGTGATATACTGCACTTGGCTGAAGCCAAGCAGCGCCATTAATCTCCGCAACTTTTCAATTCCTCTGGAAACCAATTCGGTGCACTGGTGTGAATTTATAGGCAAATGTTCATGGGGGGATAGTCAGCCACTTCAATGATAGCTGACAAGTACAAATGGTGGGCTCCCTGGTCGTCACAGGAAGAGAGTGAAGTCACAGGAGCAGCAGGGGTTCCTTTAAAGGTACGACACTTTGGAGGACCCCAGCTAGAGCCTCTGTAATAAAGCAACAAATTACAGCTCTCCACTGGAATGCATCAGGACTAGCTCACTTGGGAGTAAGCACTATAAGCTATTTTCTCCCAAACATGTTCACTCTTTGGAGCAGTCGCGGAGGATGGATGTCTCCATCCATTGCCTCTGTAATACAAACCAATCCCTGCTCTGTTCTGATGACCCATAATTGACCATATAGGCACAGCTAATGATATAACCCAGAGTGCTCAGTTCAGTGCTGGTAATGTGAATACTGACATTGGAGTAGAAGTACTGCTGGTTGTGAGAAAGGTTAATGCTATGAAAAAATGCTCATTGAAAGCCATGAAATCATGCCAGCAGAGATCCACACAGAGCCTGAAATATAAATCAAAGGGTCTACATACAAAATCTGCAGAACAAATTAATATTCAAATGATATCTCGGGATGTAGATGATTTAATTTAATGCAACCATTTGAAATACAAAAAATAAGTAAATTCTAAGTTTATTCTGTGTAAAGATGTTGTTTAATTTTAATACACAATTCAGACAAACCTGTTTTGAAGTGAAAAATAATTGTTGCAGACATTTTTCTTTTCTATTTTTTAAATTTTATTTACTTATTTTTTGTTTGCTCACTGTGTCATGGAATTTTTTTTTTTTTTAAACTAAAGAACGCTGTGGTTCTAGGTTTAATAAACTTTCCGTCTCAGATAAGCAGCACCGAGTTGTTGGTTAAATGATGCTGTGACCAAAACAGACCCATGGAAAACATCTGGCGACTACATTTTGTTCAAAAAGTCAAGGTGTGGCTAAAGGAGGACAAAATTCTTGTTTTCAAACCCATCATTCCCACAGGATGGGGGATCACGCTGAATATTTGTGAAAAAAAAAATATATATATATATATACTTGTGTGGAGTAATCTCTTTTTTCCAGGGTGATCTGAACAGCTTAGGTACCAGTTTGTCCTGCTCTGTTGTGCAGAAGAGAAAGAGTTTTAAGCTTTCAAACACACCACTTGGTTGTCTTGCTCTCTTCAGAGGCTCATTGAGGCTCAGTGGGTTATTAAAAGAAAACAAGGGCAGGAGACTTCAGGGAAGCATACACCTAATCCCTCCAAACAGCAGGAAAAAAAGCCCACTCCTGCAACTCGGTGCGAGCACACAGAGGAAGGAAGGCATGCGTGTTGCACAAACAACTCCTGCTCTTCCTCGTATGGGATAAATTATGTAGAGCGCAGCTTTTCTGCTCAAAATCTGTCTCATATTCAACCCACCGTTGACTCGGCAGAGCTGGGAAGTGTCTGTGAGGCTTAATAAAGCTGAACTAGATTCTGAGACAGGTAGAGACAGAAAAGAATGTTTAAAGTCCCCTGCAGACTCAGGAAAGTACTTATAAAATACACAAGCCATAAGCATTTCACTCCATCTGTGAAGGGTTCAAGTGCATGTCAAAAGTTTTCTACAGTCTAATATTAAAGATCAAACAGACGATGCTAGCTTTTTCATTTCCTGCTTTGATATTCCTGTTCTAGTTTCATGTGCTCACTTAAAAATACAATCACATACAGCAAGCTCTTGGTCGTACCGGTTTACAGCAGGTTGGCGTGGGGTGCCTCTGAGGTCTGCTGGTTAGCAGAGCAAATCAGCTTCATCACTCAACTAATCTCAATGGAAACCCCCTGCATTGCTCTGAAGAACACAGTGCCATATCAAGGAGGAACATTGGTGAACATTTTAATGAGGAGCATCTCATTTCATGAGGTTTCTCATTTCAGTGCTCTCTGAAAGGCAGCCGCAAATGTGGGTAAAGTCACACAGCCTCCCAACAACTCATTGGAGCACCTGGAAGAAACAAACTCAGACACTGGACAAACACATCAAATTATGAAAAACACATGGAGTTAAATCATCTACATCCAAAAATATATTTTGCATAAAATGTACTCATTCTCATATTTTATATCTGGATGTAGATTATTTAAATTCCTAATTTTATTTTTACATCTTTTATATCTTTCAAAAAATTGCACTAGGCTAAAGACCAGTGTGGCACGACTGTAAGATGCAAGTAGGCATGGTTACAACAGATGTCAATGGCACCAGGCATTACTGCGAGCCAGAATGTGAATAAAGCTGCTAGTGTGATCTGGCCTGGATACCACCACCTTTATACACACTGACATTAGCTACATCTGAATGAGCTGGCTTCTTTGCTGCCCACTCTCTTTTCTCTGGTCATCTCAATGGGACTCCACCATGCACACAGTATCAGCTAAAAATATGAGAGAGAAAGAGAACCCTGCTGGCACTCCCCTTACCTCGCAACTCAGTTAATTAAATCGCATGGCATCTGTTCCGCAGACAGCCAATTACAGCTGGAGCCACACAAGGCCCGGGTGAAGATGGGTGAAGACGGCTGAGGAGGAATCATTTCCGTCACCGACTAATGCACACTACGCGCTGCCAAGGAGTGATTGCACTTCAGCACTGATTTAAACCATCAAGCAAATCGAATCAGCTGCTGCTCCCACACTGGCCACAGAAAATCGGACAGCCCCGTTCGGCTGCCACAGCTTATTATACAGCGGACGGTTGACTGAGTGGTGGGTGACAGTGGCTCGGGGCAGAAGTGTGTGCTTAAAGATGTTAATTAAGAAGCAGCAATCTGACATCTCTTTGCTGGAAGACTAGACTGGGTGTTTCTTTTAGAAAGTGGACAAAGTCTGCGCTCTGCAGGCCAAAGGGAGAAGCACAGCTGCTTATGCTCGCATCTTTCACTCTGAATTGATTCGCAGTGTAACAGGAGAGCCTGAGAAGAATACTGTGGTTTGGAGGGAGTACAGAAACAAAAACAATGGAGGAGGACACTTTTTTTTAACAGATCTAGTTCCAGGACGTCATTAGAACAGTATGATTATTTTTGCGGCTTTATCACTACATGGATAAAAAAAGGATGTAATTTTTTTCTCGTTTTATTTCCTTTCTACTTATCTTTAACATCTAGTGCATTTTTCACTGCCTATAGTAGGCAAGAAAAACAAAAACAGAAAAGAAAGAAAGAAAGAAAGAAAGAAAGAAAGAAAGAAAGAAAGAAAGAAAGAAAGAAAAGAAAAATGTATGACAACTTACCTTAATGGGGACATATTATATCCCTTTCCAGGAGTGTCTTTGGGTCTTAAAACATCTGTGACATATTTTGTTCAAAGTATCACCAGAAACAAACAACCCAGCAAAATTCTCCCCCTGTCTAAACTTCCCTTTCCAGAACGACCATATTCAGCGCCAGTTCCTTTAAATGAATATGAGACACAGCTCAGTTCAGCATGAGAGTCCAGTAGTGAGGACCAAGGAACAGAAACTCAGGGTTGTATACATTTTCGCTCTCGTTTTCAACAAATTTTCTTTTTTTTTTTGTTTATTTTGTTCCATTTCATCTCATCCTTGATCACCTCACGGATACAGTGCTGTGACTGGAGAGATTTACTTTGCATTTTATTATTATTTTTTTTAAATTATGATGTCCCTTTTTATGTATAATATGTATATAAATATACAGAGTGAGTCAAAAGTCAAAGAACACCCTTTTATTTCAGAAATGAAAGGGAAAACGACATATCTAAATACCCCAGAAAGTAATGGGTCAGGGGGCCTATCTTTTAGGCTGTTTGCAACATGGCCGCCATCTTGAAAGCTGCCATTTTGGGTCAAGGGCAAGTTTTTCCAAGGTGGAAAAGGTGGTCATGTAGCATATCAAAGAAGACCAGAATTGTCTCAGAAATCAACCAAGATATTTCAAAACTTTGTTGTACATTACAGTCTCATTACATTACATCAATCTCATCTCCACTCATCCTACAATTCAGCCACTTAAACAATAGTGAGATCAGGTTCTGATGTTGGATGGTTAGCTCAGCATCCCAAATGCCAAACTAATGCATTCCAAAGTCAATAGATGCAAATCCATATCTCCAAACCAGAGAGTTCCAATTTTGTGGGGGTTTATACCTCTCTAACTACCTCTAGAAATTGGGAACATAAGCACTGGCTCTATAGCATTCCATAGACATTATGTCAGGTCGGGATTCCACAATGAATGCACATTGAAGTAAGTGAAATCACAAATTATAAGGGAGTTAAAATACATATTGTATGGGTGATTCCCTTCATATTACAGGTACTTATTTTGTGTTTATTATAATCTTAACCACGCTATTTATACATATTGTGACTATATTCAAGGCCATTAATTTCAATAGACTTTTATATCAATCTTGCCTGAATTTGAACAGATCTGTAGTGCAATATAAGCATTAAATAAACATGAAACAACATTTCTGCACCTGCTAACTGGCCAGTAAACTTTCCACCGTCTGCATTGTGGTGTAGCATTTTGGAGACGGGTGCCGACGCTAAGCAGAGTCCCGTAAGGTAAACAGAGCCAGTGGAAGAACACAGGAAGCTCTTTAAGAGAGGAAGCCAGGCTGTGTTCTCCAGGCCCATGCTCTCAGTGGGCTGTGTGACACTAATGTCGGACCCTGCGTAACTGAGAGGAAACACAGCCTTAAGCTCACTCCAGAAATCCACGACCAGAGCTCAAAACAGCAGCATTGTTCCGGCGGCTGTAGAGCTATCATACATTTTAATGAGGCAAAAGTGGAGCAAGGGCGGAAGACGACAAAAGAATTGTGTACTGTATCCTCCCCTTCTCTCTGCTTCATTTAAGCAAACTATAAATAACGATCAAAGCACTCAAAGTGCAGATCTTACTGTCAGTAACTGGATGAAAAAAAGCAATATTCTTTATTAACTTAACATCTATTGATCGACTGTCAAATGTGCTAATCATAAATCAGGGGTCTAAAGATATGAGATTAAATGTTGCTGCGAAATCTAAATGTAAAGTCCTGCACATAAAATAATGGATATTTCATGCCATGGCATGGACTGGGCAAGACGTCTGCCAAACATATCCCTGAAGTATGTTTAGGGGTAAATTTTAACAAATGATTCAGTTCACCACAAGTTTTTTTCCCAGTGCTGCTGTGCCACTAATACAGCGGTGGTGTGCTTGTTACGAGCTTGGTACAAGTGTTAAAGACATGTCAGTGTTGCTGGACTGTATTATAAATCAGTATCACTGCTGAACTGAGTATAGCTCACCAATTAAAACTCTTCGGCCAACAGTATCCAGTGAGCCATGATGAAGGACTAGGGAACAACCAACAAAAACTGTGCAGCAACAGAAGAACTACTGTCTCTGACTTTATATCTACAATGTGGACAATGAATGGTCACAGTGTTTAAAATCTCCAGCAACATTGTTGTATTTGATCCACTCATATAAGAGTGTAACCCCTTAACATGCTTATTATCACTGAGGTACTGAGAATGATCCATCAAGTAATACCTGTTCTGTTGTGGCCCTGACCACCAAAGAACATGGTGAAATTGTATACAACAGATGGACTACAGTCTGTAATTTTAGAAATACAAAATGCACCTATATGTATCAGTGGAGCTGATAAAATTTGATGAGTGTAGAATATGAGTGTATAGAATATGACTTGTACAATGTTGTACAGTAATGACCCAATGATTCATATATATATATATATATATACAGTTTTTACAGCTCTGATGTGAACACTTTCGAAAGTGATTCCCATCCCTGATGAACAGTAACTCTGTGACAGTGGTACCTGTTAATTACTGAAATTGTTTAACAGCAACCATTGCAATGTTACACACTGCAGGGAAAGAATCCGTCATTTTTGTGTGTCACATATAACAAGCTAAACACAAACCTCTCTTTTCAGTCTTTCCCTGGACCCCCCCACCCCCACTCCTCATTTCCCTCTTGGGGAGCATCCCGCTACAGGTAAAGGACAGGAATAGCATCCCTGATCCTAATGGAGCACAGTGGAGGGCCTGCAGCCAACATACAGCAGCCCTAAGACACACACACACACAACCTGAAACAAACACAATATTCAGCCATGAAGGCTCTCTTCAATGTCAGCAAACACACACACACACACACACACACACACACACTAAACACACACACATTATTTTGTCAAATTCCAGCCCTCAGTCTCATTCTTTAAATAAACAAATATATAAATAAAGTATATAAGAATAGTAAGAGGCTAGGATGAGCTCCCCTGAGGCAGGTCACTTTACAAAGTGCTCTCTCTCTCTCTCTCTCTCTCTCATTCTCTCTCTCTCTCTCTCTCTCTCTCTCATTCTCTCTCTCTCTCTCTCTCTCTCACTCTCTCTCTCTCTCTCTCTCTCTCTCTCTCTCTCTCTCTCTCATTCTCTCCCTTTGTTTTTGTCCAGTGTAGCTCACGTGCTCATAAAAGTCAAATGTGAGCTCAGAGGCCTGTGTGCTCTATCGTATGAAAGAAAGTCATTGTTTAGATCATCATCCAAATCCAGCAAATCTCCAAGATTAGAAACAAACCCAACCATGACACATTCCAGAGATATAATAAATGACACAGTGCAATAAAATAAAGCATAAACAAAAATATGACTGTCACAACTAACCTTGAAAACTGAATAAATATATTCCATTGAAATGGATGAGAAGCTGGATGAACTACAACAAAATGTTTTGCACTTTTTGTGAACAAATAAATACTAAACAAAAATGTGAAAAACTGGCCTGTTATATGATTTGAAACCAGAAAATGTCAAATTACTAAAGAAGCTTAGTCTGTTTACTATTGTTAGAGTATTAAGAGTGGCCTGGTGGAATATTTAAGCAGAGTCGACTCTCCAAGAATTGGAGAGACTTTCTGCGTCTTTGCAACTCTTGCTGTTGACTCAGTCTGTTTGCAGAGCACCTTGAATTTATAATCCATCCATCCATCCATTATCTGTAACCGCTTATCCAATTTTTTAGGGTCACGGGGGGTCCAGAGCCTACCTGGAATCATCGGGCACATGGCGGGAAGGACGCCAGTCCTACACAGGGCAACACAGACACACACACACTCACACCTACGGACACTTTTTGAGTCGCCAATACACCTACCAACATGTGTTTTTGGACTGTGGGAGGAAACCAGAGCACCCGGAGGAAACCCACGTGGACACGGGGAGAACACACCAACTCCTCACAGACAGTCAACCGGAATGGGAATTAAATAGTAAAATAATATATTATAATAAATAACTGGGCGGCACGGTGGTGCAGCAGGTAGTGTCGCAGTCACACAGCTCCAGGGGTTCAAGGAGGTTGTGGGTTCAAGTCCCACTCTGGGTGACTGTCTGTGAGGAGTTTGGTGTGTTCTCACCATGTCCACGTAGGTTTCCTCCCATAGTCCAAAATCACACGTTTGTAGGTGGATTGGCAACTCAAAAGTGTCCGTAGGGGTGAATGTGTTAGTGTGTGTCGCCCTGTGAAGGACTGGCGCCCCCTCCAGGGTGTGTTCCTGCCTTGCGCCCAGTGATTCTGGGTAGGCTCCGGACCCACCACAACCCTGAATTGGATAAGTGGTTTCAGACAATGAATGAATAAATGAATGAATAATAAATAACTAATCTAAAATATTCTAAAAATAAACATGACTAAAATAATGTTTATATTTAGTTTAATAGACTAAACCTAAATTAAAATATTTTTAGTATGCGTTGACTAAAACTAACGATGACAATTAGTAAAACAAGAAAAAACGAATACATATTTTAGTCAATAAACTAAGGCTGGGACCGAAATGGCTCCTTCATCTCTCATTAGTAATGTGCTACATGTGCTACACTATATAGTTCTCGAAATAGGAACCATAAGTGAATTCAGACACTTCCACTGTCGTTGCTTAGGAACAAAGACACTTGCAATGCATACTGGTTGACATTTGGTTGATGTAGTGCGCTATGGTGTTTACCATAAATTACAAGTGCATTGTGGGAGAATTTAGTGGCCTCAAAATTATGCTCAAATTATACTTTACGATTTGGACACACAGAGAAAACAACACACACAATAGTGCATTAAAACATAATAAGTGGGAGCCATTTTGGACACAGCCTAAGACTTGACCTAAATCATAATACACAGTCAAAATTAACACTTGTTAGCAAGCATTGGATACCATGAGTGACATTGGGAGAGGGAGGCTCTCCCTACAATTCCACAGAGACCAATAATCTTCTGTTAAAAATGGATGGACAGATGGATGTATCATAGCTGGAGCTCCCATAACAACAGGACAAATGGTTAGACAGTTGCACTATTTAGGAGTTTTGTTAGTACATTTTTAGTGTTTGCTCTTTAAAAACACACCAAAATATTTGTCTAAATAACTTGAGTGCAAATATGATCAACAGTGGCAGCTCTGAAAAATGCACATGCATCACACCCTGTTTCTTTTTATATCCTAAAACTGCCCTGTCATTCTCTCATGAGGTCTCTTGTCACACCACACCAGTCAAGGTGTAAAAAACATGAAGACACAGATAACCTCTAGCATGAAACCAAGAAGTGAGTTGGCAGTGTGTGTGTGTGTAAGCTGGCACGGCATTGCTGCCTCCCTGTCTCTTAAATAAGACATGAGAGCGACTCTGTGGCCGTGTAAGCTGCTATTGTGCCGCTTCCCGGGCGTCCGCCGCTGTCTTCCGTTCGCTCTGCTGAATCAAATGGCCCAGTTTAATACAGCAACAACCAAAAACTCATCTCAGCCCCAAAGACATTCCCATTCACTGCTCAGCAGGTTGGGTTAGAGGGGAGCTCATCTAAATTTAAGTGTACATGACCTCTCTTATTCTCTCTCTCTCTGAAAAAAAAATTAATTCTGTCACTGTGCTATTTAAAGAGGAATAACACACCAGCTTGCAGTAATAAACTGAAGTACAGAAAAATACTCCTTGAAATTAGTTAATTTGTGTTTCATTTATCTTCCGTTATCTTTTTTACTGTTTGCATTATCCCTTATTTAATAATTTCACATTAATCGTTCCACTTTTTCAGTTTTAAACAGTTTAACTTTTTAACAGTTTACCTATTTAGTCACTTCCAACCTCCTCACCCAATGTTCCAAATATTCCCAATTTTCCTAGTGTACCTAGAATGGGAGGGTGAAAGCTAGCATGAGATTCCTACAAGACGTTCTAATCCGCTTGTTAAATTGTGAAACACGTTCTAGTCCAAGTTTTCAGACCTTCTACACAGTAAATTCACCAGTGTTAAATCAACACTATTAGTGTTAACTTAACACAGGGAGTATTAAACTATTACACTAACAGTGTTAATTTAGCAGTAATAGTGTTGATTTAACACTGGTGAATTTACTGTGTAGTGAGTTATTAAAAAGAAAAAAAATTGACTAGCACCAAATCTGGTGAATTCTGTACAAACCATAGCTACTTTTGAACACTGAGACTGAACGTGAGCAGGAGACGTCTCTGCTTCCAGAGAGGGAGCAACGGGAGACACCGGTCTCTCTCAGATCCCAGAGACCATGGTGGACAAAGTTCTCTCTAGGCAGTTCATCTGCTCCCAGAGATGGATCAGCAGCAGCTCTCTCTCCCCGTGATACCTCTGCTCCCAGAGACGAGCAGCACAGTCAGTCTGCACGGAAGATGACACAGATCAGAATGAGCTGTGAGTGTGCAAACAGTGCTGCTAAAGACACGTTTGATTCTTTTTACATTTAATTTATTACTTTTAATGAACTCCTGAACCAAGATAACATAATTCATTCAAGAGATTTTCATCTTTATTCAAATCATACACACATGTATTATGAATGTATGACATGGTACCAAAGGCGCGATTGACACACTTAACAATCGGACTGCAATGTCATTAAAGAGCACAACATACCTGGAGAAGACTTATATTACTTTACATCACTTACAGAACTGAAGGCTGGCCCTACTAGTGGATCCTTAAGCATTTTAGGGGTGCACAAAAAGAAGAGAAAGAATATAACAAGAGTCACTCGTCTTCTCTCCATCTCCCTGCTGGCAAATCAAGTTTCCATGGAAACAGACTAAAAGGCTGGAGTCCCCTGGGTGTGCGTGGTGTTGAGGGTGGCAGATACAGTGTTGCACAGGGGAGAGAGAGAGAGAGAGGACCTGAGTGACAGAGGAGCAACAAATCAGTGTTAAAAACACCAGCTGAACCCATTCAACCCCTCAAACTTGCAGTATACAAGGACACAGTCCATTTGATTCAAAACAGTTTTATGATCTTAAAGACTTGTAGCTGGCGTTTTCCTTTGGGGGATCACTAGTGCCATTGTACATCAGTGAAATAATTGGTGAAGATGATCCCTTCAATGGATGTGTGATTAAATGAATATGACTGACGATTTCAACTGCAGAAATTGCCCAAAAATGCAATCTGATTTGAATGATTTTTAGTCAAATATACTGATAAAGTGTTTATAATACAATATTTCATTAATTCATTCATTATCTGTAACTGTTTATCCAGTACAGGGTCGCGGTGGGTCCAGAACCTACCTGGAATCATTGGGCACAAGGCAGGAATACACCCTGGAGGGGGCACCAGTCCTTCACAGGGCAACACACAATCTCACATACACTTACACCTATGGACACTTTTTGAGTCACCAATCCACCTACCAAGGTGTGTTTTTGGACTGTGGGAGGAAACTGGAGGACCCGGAGGAAACCCATGCGGACACGGGTTCACAAAAGCAAATTTGTGATGCCACATTGAATGATGGGACTTTCAGGCCTATCATACTTAATGACAAGAGAAAAACGATGCACCCTTGTTATTTGGGGCAATAAGATCAATGCATCATGGTTCTCAATCAATATATAAAGCTCAAGCAAATCATTCTTAAAGAACCCATTCAAGGGAAGTCATGTTTTTAACCTTGTTAACATGGGCGTGTGGTGTTTTTATACACTAGAAAATGTATCATGGGTGAAAAAAGTAATTGCTTGGCTGAAATGGCTGAATTTGAAATGGCAGTGTTATAAAAACAGCCTCAAGCGCGTCCTCAGACAAACAGGGTTTCTTACGTCATAAACCGAAATGTGGGTTGGAGCTCTTGAGCTGCAGGGAGTGAGTAGATGTAAGTGATAGAGTCAGGGATTAATTGCATATTCGTAGATCTGTGCCTACTGAATTAAGTGTGTGTTGCCCTGTGAAGGACAGGCGCCCCCTCCATGGTATTTTCCTGCCATGCTCCCAATGATTTCACGTAGGCTCTGGACCCATGGCGACCCTTAACTGGATAAGCGGTTACAGATAATGAATGAATGAATGAATGAAGGTGAAGGTGTAAAGTCACATCCAAGCCATTAGGCAAAGGCATTAGGGATTTAAAGCATCAGGAAAATCAGGAAAGGCAGGAGTCAGTGAAAAATGTTATTCTTTTTATTATTTTCATTTTATCCCTTTATTATTGTTTTTATTATTCACTATAGCACTAATTGCATTTTTGTGTTTTCTTTTTGAAAATAAATAAATAAATCTTATGAGATAATCTGAAAATAATGTACTTAACATACAGAAATTATTTTCAAATAATTAAAATCAAATAAAAATCCAAGGCATTGTACTTTGTATGTAATTTGTGATTAATACATGGATTAATAAAATCATGCTTGTGCAGGTTCATACCCATTTGTTCCCCTTCAATAATGTGCAAGCCGTTCTGTGCTGTAGCGGACCTGTTGGCCTGGTTATGTTTTCATTTACCATTGCTAAATCAGGAGCAGGAAGTGCATGGTGTCTCGAAATGATTAAGTGAATTAGCCTGAAATAAACAAAGAACTCTCAGTTTATTTGAGTGCTTTTTGTTTGTGTGTGTGTGTGTGTAAAGTAGCACAGGCTGATGTTACACTCTGTGAAAAAAGACTTACCTGCGGATACTTGCAAGATATGTGGCCAACAGGATTTTCCTGAGTTTCTATTGCTAAGCATTTGCATGCAAGCCTTACATCACCATGTACAATGACATTCATTGGATGGAGTGGTGTAAAACATGCCACCACTGGACTGAAGAAGTGGATACATGTTCTGTCAAGTGACAAATCACACTTCTCTATCTGGCATTTTGATGGATGGGTTCGGTGGAGCAGGGATAATCTTATGGGGTTGTTTACGAGGACTGCTCCAGTGAAGGGAAATCTAATTCTTCAGCATACCAATACATATTGGACAAGTGTACTTCCAACTTGGTGGCAATAGTTTTGGAAACACCCTTGTCTGTTCTAGCATGACTGTGCCCCAGTGCACAAAGCAAGGTCCATAAAGTTGGGTTTGATGGGTTTGTGATGGGCTTGTCCTGAGCTCAACCCCATCAAACACCTTTGTAATGAGATAGGACAAAGAGTGTGATCCAAGTATTTTCTTCCAATATCTCTGTCTGATCTCACAACAACACTTTTGGATGAACTGGTAAAAGTCACAATGACACACTGATGAATCTTGTAGAAAGCCTTCCCAGAAGAGTGGAGGCTGCTATTGCTGCATAGGAAGTACCAAATCCAAAATCATTTCTATGGATTTAGAATGGAATGTCATAAAATCCCTTGTTAGGTGAAATGTGTAGTTGTCTCAATATATTTTTCCATATAATGTATAACAGACCTAAAATCTAATAGAAATGAAAGGCTGTGAAAATTCAGGTAACTGATCCTCACTATTGGGAAGATGAAGTTCAAGAGGCCACATAGGTTCAAAAATGAGTGAGATCTTCTGCAATGAATGAATCCCACAAGGGTTAGTATGGAGAACAATGGTGGTGAAAGTGGTTTATGAATTTAAATAAAGAGCCAGTCAGTACTAATAGGAAAAACGATGCAGAGAAAATAACATTTTCTTTCCTTGTCCCATGAGGAATGGCATAGGTTCATTACATGAAGAAAAGATCATGTGTTTAGCATCACAAAGCAGATGAGGGTGTTGTGTAGATCAGTGGTGCTCTTTTTTTGGTCTTGGTTATTTGATTACTACACATGAAAAATGTACTGTTGATGGAATAATTTGAACATCATTTTAACACTGCAACCCACATCCATCGATCATAATCTTGTTAATGCCATATATGCTTAATACTTTTTAATGCTAGCTAAAATGCTAGCACAAACATACACACAGACCTCACATACATACTTCACGGTCACATTATAGTCTTTTATTTTAATCTCACCAAGAGGCTCTAAGCCATGATTTCTTGCCCTTACCTAGATGAGACAACAAACACACATACAGACACACACACACACACACACACACACACACACACACACACACAAAGTAGTGTCAAAAATGAATAATAAGGGGGGCCTGTTTACAGCTTGTGAGGCAGCTAGAAAGCAGAGGCATTGCTTTATTGAGGGTGACAACCACCAACTAGCCTGCTGCGGTCAGTACAGCACAGGAGATATTATACCTGCCCTCTATAAAGAAAATTAGGGTTTTATTCACTGCTTGGGCCTGTACCAATAACATTACTTGGGCGAGAATCCTAACACTACATTAGATTTTCTGTTACATTAATACAACTGCAAGTAAACAAGAATGCCTCACTGTAACTTCCACAACCGGTGAAAAAAAAAAGAAATTAAACATATCTCTTAGAGATAGGATTAGGAGTTCGGACATCCGGGAGAGACTTGGGGTTGGAGTCAGTTGAGATGGTTCGGTATCTGGTCCAGTAATGACTGGCTCCCAATGGGGAGGAGGCCCAGAGGACGACCCAGAACACACTGGAGAGACTGTATGTCTCAACTGGCCTGAGAACGCCTCGGTATCCTCCAGAGGAGCTGGAAGAAGTGGCTAGGGAAAGGGAAGTCTGGGTTTCCCTACTCAGACTGCTTCCCCTGCGACTTGGACCCGGATAAGCGGTGGATAATGGGTGGATGGATAGACTTATGATCCCACAGTTGAAATAGCAAACATAAGTCAGTATCACCTACCTATGGAGCAGGAATAAAGGAGTATCCTCATTTTTTGCATGATTTTCAACATTTGAAAAGCTCTTTGCTATTGTTCTGATGTGAGCAGGGAGAGAGAAGGGAAGCCTTGCATGTCTGACATTGCCAGTTTTTTTAGTCTAATTTCCAGGACAAACATAGTCTGGAGAGCTAGCAAAAGTCGAGGAAATTACTTCTGAATTTATATTATAAAGAATGTTTTTTTATTACAATTATAAATTTCAACCAAGGTCACAAAATTTACTACTTATTATGGGTCTCTACAAATGTTTAGCTACACCCCAGATACACACACACACACACACACACACATAAGCCCTGGCTCTGAGGACCACTCTTCACCTATACATACAAAGCTTTAGCTAATGGATTCTTCTTATCTTAATTAAGCTGGAGGAAGCTATAGGAGCATTTAAGAGAAGAAGGCAACCAGCATGCAAGTGATACACAGAGCAACATGAGAATATAATCTACAGAAAAGCAAGGAGCTTACTAAAACACTGAGCTTTCCTCTGCTAATAATCACACTGCTCTGATTAAGAGCACCTGAAGGTTAAGGGGCTGACTGGTGGAAGCACATTTTATGCACCCTATTAATATGCTCAGTATCTTCAGCTTCTAACAAGTCTGTATATGTGCTTGACAAAATACATAAACAAGACTGTTCACACATCCATTCTGTATGTGTATGCAATGGGAGCTAATGTGTGGGTGGGTGTACAGAAGAAATAAACAAAGAATTCTGTAGCTCTAGCCAAAATGAGTTTACACATACTGTATCCAGCTCAACAGTGGAATTCACTAATTACAAAGGGCATCCATAAACCTTAGAACACATTAGAAATTAGAAATCTTGCATTTCCCAAATAGTAACTTCTTTGAGGAAGAAAAAAACATTCCTAAAATTAATGTAAAAGAAATTTTTTTTGTTCATTTTTGTTCATCAATTCCCATGAAACATTTTTATAATGTAAAGCTGAGGTTCTGATATGACCGTTACTACAAATGCGATTACTGCTCGGACAAAATGGTAGCTGTCAAGTTATTGTTGTATGTATACATAATTTATAAATATCTGCTCCCTCTTTATTGGGGATACCTCTACAGCCATGCAGTAGTTTATTCAGCTAATCATGTAACAACAACACAATGGACAAAATCAGGAATCTGTTGACTCTGGATTTGGTGTAAACAGCATGAATCCAAAAACGTACTCTGTCTCAAGTCAACATTTGAAGCTGCTTGTGTTTGTATAATGTTGTGGGGACAATTTTCTTAGCAAACGATGAGTGCCTTAATCCAGTATTGTTTGAGGGCCCTATCTAAGCATTATAGCTGATAAAGGGCATCCTTTTATGGCCACAATGTATCCATCCTCTAATGGCAAAGAGGGGTCTTGGCCTGTATTACAATGGTGTTTCTAATAAAGTGGAAAGAGATTAAATGTGACTGCATGTGTGTGTGTGTGTGTGTGTGTGTGTGTGTGTGTGTGTGTGTGTATGTGTACAGAGAGAGAGTGAGTGAGTGAGAGAGAGACAAACAGGCAGACAGAGAGAGACATGTAAGAATGATGCCATTTAGGGTTCATTTTGGTGTCAGCCAAGGATGCAGACCTATAGGGCAGAATGCTGTCCTTTTTGGATCTTATTCTCTCTCATAAAGAAAAACACATCTGTCGTCACAACAAACAGGACACAACAAAACCGAGTTCCTCTGTTCAATATCAAAAATAAAACTCTAACCTGTTTATTAATAAATTGACAGGACAAGTGCTGTTATGTTAAACTGAAAATAAACAGGACAGAGAGACCATACTGAAATACACTTACTAACACAAGGATTCTCTACAGGGCAAGTAATCATCTGAAAAACGTGAATGGGAAAGGGTACAAGAACATTGGAAACCTAGTATCAAAAAACACACTAACAATAAAAAAGGCTAGCAGTTCTCCTCAAAAGTTAGAAAGCCCACAGCCCACAGTTCATCGAGGTGAATAACAGGTGGGCCAGTGCATCCAGTGCATCCTCCTTGGCACACAATTTATCTTCATTAAATGACCTCTCAGTGACTGAACTGACAGTGGGCTTGACAGTGACACAGTGTCCAAAGTGCTAGCATTGTTTTACTTTACATTACAATCAAAGTGATGCAAGATTGCAAGACTCATAATAAGGCTCATAATAGAACAAGAAAATGTAATGAAGAATAATTGCGGCACATATTCTGGACAGATAATCTAAGATGAAATTGTTTGGTTCACGTGTTTCAGAGTGTTTGGCTTGGACTTGGGCAACATTACTACAGTGACACCACGTTACTGTTAATAGAAGTTACTGTTGTTATAGGAGCTCAGCAATAACGGATACATTTTAAAGATGGTAGATATATACAAAGTATTTAAAAATCTAACCACTGAAATTTCAAAGAGAACAATTAATTACACTGTGCACTGTAACATTACAGTGTAAGTCAAAGTTGTCTGTTTTATGTTCATCTGCTTTAATTATTTTAGTCTTTACCTAAATCATCATTATCCTCATCATCATCTTCTTTGCCGCTTAATTCATTTCAGGGTCGCAGTTTTACCTAAAATGTACTGAATAATAATGCATTTTTACATTGAGTCTGTATGGCAGATCATGAAGATTTTGGCTACTGGCGGGAAAAGCCTGGCCAAGTGCATTTGCGGTCATTGTGAAAAGCAGCCAGTTAATCTGATCCGCACTCCATGTGTTCCAGCACTTTGTTTGTTTACCGTCCTTGTTCTGTTTCAGTCACTGCGCTGTTTGCCCCAGATTATCCAGTGAAAAGGTGAGGCACAAATATATGATTTCCACTTTACAGTAATGGGAATATGGGAAGGGCATTGGGTCTGAAAGAACAGGATAAACAGGGGGAACTGATAATACAGTGGCTGCAAAATCAGAGGTAAGATGATTGAGTGTGCCACAGAAATGAAATTAGTTTAGAAGGTTTTGTTTGCGTATGTGCCTATGGCTGAGTGTGACGCCAACACACAAGGTCTTGACTCCAGAGAGACTGACATTTAAGCTGGTATACAAACTAATCAAGTGGCCAGAAGCAATCAGCCGATCACAGACCCCAGATTACTGCCAGGCCTTAAAGTCAATCACAAAAGTACTGATTACTGTTAACTTTGGACCAAACACTGGTAACAGCTTTAGCTTCTACAAAATGGGATTCCAGGGTTAAACAAGTACAAATTGCTTCATTTGGGAATCCATTTAACAAAAATCCATATTAAATTTACATGAAATATAATGTGAAAACGGATTTAACAAAGCTTCAGCAAAGACATATGGTGTCACTGAATGAACCGAATTAAAAATTGCAACATTTTGTTAAATGTAAGTCTTTGAGTGAGTGAGGGGGTTACAAGCCAGTTCCATGAGGTGCTTTGTGTTTAAAGAAATTGTACAGTAATCGAATCTCAAACAATGATGTTGTCATCTAGCTGACAAAGCTCAGAAAGCTACCAAAATTCAGTTTTCAAAAATTCAGTCCCATTTGTGTTTTTAAAATTAATTAATAAAAATAACACAAGTAAACAAAACAAATAAAGCAAGTTTGCTAAAAGTGCATATTGCACATCGTAGAGCCAGGATGTGAAAAGACTGAGTCAAAGTGGAAGCCATGACTGTAAAAGTCAGTCAGTGTCCTTGTGCTCATTTGGCAAGCGGTTCAGTAATGACTGGCTTTCTTGCTGTGCCTGAGCTCCACACTGTGAGAATACACTTCAAGGACATTTAATAAGTCTACTGCAATACCAATTTAAACACATACAAAACATAATAGAGTAACTCCATTCTAAAGTATTTTAACACACACACACACTGAAACCTTTGCAGAGTCATAGAAATGACTTGGAAGCACAATACATGTAGCAAGGCAGCACGATTCATCATTTATATCCTATGTTACATAAGGAGTACACCATGACTCTATGAGTACTTAGAAGACTATGCAGAGAGAAAGGTCTGAAGACAGTTTTAGAGCGCGCTCAGTTATACACAGCTTTCAGCTTCGTAAAGCTATTGAACTCTCACCAATAGTAATCACAAATTCCACCGCTCCCATCTTGCTCTCGAGATGACGGAGCATCATTCTTCCATCTGGAGCAATTTGGCAGCTGTTTTGTATTGAAAGAGAAGAGCTACCAATGGCTGTTTGCACTGAATAATTAACTTCAGCACATGCACATGTGCGTATAAGCAAATGGCATCTTTTTCTTCGAAGCAGTAACTGTAGCTGTGCAGAAAACACAATGAAGCTGTGCACAATGAGGCCAATCAAAAGTCTAATCTATTATGTATGTGTTTTCATTTTTTTAAATAGATCTCACTGCTGGAATCCTACAGAGGAGTGCAGAGGGAAAGGTGAGGTAAATATTCTCCCTGCAGTATTTGGTATCAGCAGCTAAATCAACTGCACGCCTAGGGAGAACTGTCAGCGTGTTACGGGTCATATTTTCTTCATCTACTTGGAATTCTAGGACTGTGGTATGAGGGCTGCCCTCGCCATTCATGTGTGTCACCAGAGGGCTGCTGTCTTCTGAACTAAAGCTTGACTGACACCACTGTCTGGCCTAGTCGCTCAGAGAAAGATACCACAATATTTACATTCAAAATCAAACTGTTATCTTTAAATATACTGAAATATTATTAACTGCACAGCTGTTATTTATCCACTAGCTATTTAAAAATTAGAAAAAGAAAGTAGTTGATCAGTTGAGTTTTGGCCAATTACAAAAGACAATGAAAATGTTCCAAATTTGTAATTTCAAAATAGACCCTCCTGAAAACATCAGAAAAACGAATCTGCCAATATTATCAGTTAGAATTTAATATCTTATGTGTGGACAGTCATGCATAGCAGAAATGCTGATTAGCTAACTGGTATACATGGACATCCTGCTAGTTTAGGTTGACTAAATTGTTGTTTATTTATCGCAGTATTCTCCTGCTTCAACACACTCTGTACAATGGAACAAGACACTTTCTTCTTAAGACTCTTTCACATATGAACTCTAGGAGCAACTGTCGAGAAACGCCGGACTCACTCTGACTTAAGCTAGTGCTTCTAATAGGGCACTAAGAGGAGATCTGACAAATGTTGCGAGTGTTCGTGTTCACACATACAGCTCCTCTGGGTAATGTTTGGAAAATGTCTGGGTTACTGTGCATATGTGAAAGGAGCATTAGTGTCTTGTTTTTATTTATACATTAGTGTTTGTTTGCTGCCCCTAGAGCACACAGACACAGAGACATTTGTGTGGATGGTTGCAGTTGTTTAAACTAGCCTTTAAGCTGTCGGACAGCAAGGCTGAAATAAACATTAGCCATTACTTACTAAACCTAGTAGCATCCTTAGAAATTGGGGAGAGTACAAATTAAATTAAATTAAGTTAAACTACAATTAAATTAAATTCATTCATTGTCTGTAACCGCTTATCCAGTTCAGGGTCACGGTGGGTCCAGAGCATATCTGGAATCATTGGGCGCAAGGTGGGAATACACCCCAGAGGGGGCACCAGTCCTTCACAGGGCAACACACACACTCACACATTCACACCTACGGACACTTTTGAGTCGCCAATCCACCTACCAACATGAGGTTTTTTTTTGGACTGTGGGAGGAAACCCACACAGACACAGGGAGAACACACCAAATTCCTCACAGACAGTCGCTCGGAGCGGGAATCGAACCCACAACCTCCAGGTCCCTGGAGCTGTGTGACTGAGACACTACCTGCTGCGCCACCCATTTAAATAAAATTCAATTAAAATAACGGCACGGTTAAATTAAACAAATTTTTTATTAAATTAAACATGTGAACTGATTAACACAGTCAGTCTAATGTTAAGCACGGGGCCTGTAAAAGAAGGCTACACTTTCATTAGCAAGAATGTTTCACCAGGTGGGTTTAGTTTTGTGTTTAACAGAACAAAGGCTTTGGCTTCTGCTGCCACCATATATCATTACTAAAATCACGCACTGTCCTTGACTAGTTGACAGGCGCCCATAGCAGTGCCTAGTGGATATATTAGTTGAGTAGTCGATTAGCCTCTGCAACCTCTACATTCTATATGGCTCTGTGGCTTGCTCTCTCTCCCTGTTGTTATCTATCTCATCTTCTATTCCACTCTCAGCTTCACCTCACTTTTCCTTATTGCCTCGATACATCTCCATTGCGCTCCCCATCAGCTTCTGATTTACATGATGGCCCACCAGTTCCCACTACACTCCTGAAGGGCATTCGTCCCCTTACAGTCCACTCTATTGTCATATGAGAACAAGGGCTGGGTAGGGTTTTATGAATATACAGATAGATTATAGCGTATCTTAATACTTGTTTCCTTAACAATGTTCTCCAGGGAGATGGAACATCATCCAAAACATTTTGGGTGATTTAGTGATTCAGAATTGATCATCCAACATGAGCTGACCTTATTCATGTTTATGTGGCTGAATGTAAAACCTCCCAGAAATAAAAAGGCTGTTACTACAGCAAAGCAGAGGACAAACTGCCTACTATTATTATTAGTTTACAACTACTTGTCCACAAACCTTTGGCCAATTTGTTCATTTTATTCTTTTTGGTATATTCCATTCCAAAAAGCCCAACGCTACCAAGAACCCTCCTTAATTTGCAAAAGTATAGCCTCTTACTGCGCAGGGAAGATCACAAACATTCCACAAGCCAAGAGGCTCCTCCACCATCTGAAGAAAACAACTCCCCCCTGTAGTGAAAGATCAGCTGAGAGCTACTCCATTTGTCTCAAGAGGGACTTCCCAATATCAAGATTAGAGGAAGGTATCTAGGGCAGGATGAGCTTTGGCCTGAAATAAATGCTGTAACGAGGAATGCACCCCGGTGTTCCGGCAACAGAACTGCCCTGTGATCAGATCAGTTACATCAGGATAACATGGAGTGGGCGATAGAAAGCACAAGCTGAAAGCATCATAGTGACTCTGAGGAACTGAGCAGTCAAAACAGTTCAGACACTTCAGCCATGTATGATATCCTCTGTGATATTCAGCTGTACATTATGTACATCCACAAGTGGCCTATAATGGCTCTGTAGCATTTAAAGCAGATCTACATAATGTATGTAAGGAAATACTTCATGTCTTAAAAGAAATTATGTTAGTTACGAAGGTGTAGACACAACAAATACATGCCATACAACTTACAACCTTGAAAGGATTTTGAATACATTGAAACTATACGGAAACGTTTAACATTAATTGTAAAAATACATTGACATTAGATTTTGAATGTCAATAATATTTTGTGAGCTCATTTTAATAATAAAAAATGTGGCATAGCATCTGAAGTAAATACATTTTGTTGGAAATTTTATGTTGAGGACAAATTCACGTCCTCAGCAGACAATGCTACTGCTGCATATAAGCACTGAAAAACCAAAATAGAGGAAATGCTAATTTTAACCACATCTAAGCCGGCTCTTTAAGCATTGCATTCCAGCAGACTATAAATACACATTAAAAGAGACTGCTTGAAACACAGTCAGCTGGAAGACTGTATTTGTTGGCAGAACTTGTTTAATGTTTATGTTTTTTATTTTTTATGATGAGTTAATAAGCTTGGCAACTGCTAAATTAGCTCCTTGGTTAAACGCAGTGACCTCAATCAGGTTATCTACATATTGCTGTTCCAACTAATTTTTGAGCACTACGCTCTTTTATATAAGACTAATTGGTATAATAACTTTATAATAATAATATGCCTTTTAATTGTTTACGGCTGCACCAAATAGGAGCATTTTAGTTTATTTTATGTTTATTTTGTGAATGTTCAGAAAACTTATATTTAAAAATATATATCATGCCATTATGTAAATATGTTTAAACAGTACAGTACAGCAAAGCACACTATATAATATATCAAACCAATGATTCTGAATGTTGAAAAAATTAATGCTTTTAATCTGGTGAGATTCAAACCCAAATGTCTCAAACAAGGGAAGGCTGACTGATTCCATTTTTCATTAATAGTATCCCGATTAGTTCAGTGTGTTTGAACAAAGTGTGGTTCTTGGCCAGATGGACCTTAAATCCCCTCTTGTCATCTTCCCCACTGCCACCACCAGCTTCTGCACATCAATAATGGATTAACTTATGGGAAGTGCAATGTGGTCATTTCTAAATTTAGCCTTGATATAGTCTCTTCACGTAGGGGCATAGGCCTGCCACAGCGGGGTTGCCCAATGATAACACCTCTATCAGAATGTGAGCACAGACACACATATGCATATGTGCACACACACACACACACACACTTTGCAGTAATTACATGTCAACGGGGAAAAATTACTCCAGTAGAAATTGTGACAGTTGTTTAAGATGAAAGAGGGGAAGGTTAATTAGTTCACTAAACTGCTGGTGACTACTGAGTGACTGAAGACACTAAGATAGAGAGATAGATTGAGGAAGAAAGAGAGAGAGGGGGAGAGAGAGAGAGAGAGAGAGAGAGAGAGAGTTATGAAGGGAGACAAACACAGAGTGAGACAGGAAGAGTGAGGAAGAGACAAAATAAGAGTAATAATGTATAAAATAGATTTATTTTTCCCAAATACGACATTATAGTTAAAATTTCAGTTGAAATGTTACAGGTCACATATACATAGGGTCAACGTCAGAAAATCTATGAAAGGTCAGTTTATGGGGTATGTTTAAATGATGAAAAACAGAGTTTCTTGGATTCTTTATTTTTTAAATGAAAAACCATGCTATGAAGGCCTACAATACACCCTGAAAAAATATTTCTGAAAAAGATATTTTAATGGTGCTAGTCACTTAATTCTGCTAAATTCAACTCTCTGAGGCAGTAAGAGACTAAATGTGGGAGATATTCCCAGTTCACAAGTCCCTGATGATATCGCAACCATTTGTAGCTGGGAGTGTAAGTGAATACAGGTGGCTTCTTTATTGGTGGTAGTATTACCTTCCTTCTCTTCTCATCATTCAGCATGATTCTAGACTACACAGGCTGAATGTTCATTTTCTCCTCCATGCACATTTTCAATTACATACTAATGGCAGTTCAAAAAGAGATAGTGACTGGTCTGATGTCTCTCTGAGTATACATATTTTAGCATGGTAGTATCATGATAGGGTGAGATGGTGAGATCTAGCTAATAGGTGAGACAAAGACTAAAGGAGAGAATTAGCAACTACTATCCCTGATGCACAATATATAGATATGAACCTACTGCCACACCTTTTGTGAGTGTCCAGGTTTCCTGTTTCCAGCGATACTCTACCTCTCTACTCTTTGATAAATTTGTCATGAATGTGAGTTGCAAAGCGCATTAGCTGGCATGGTAGCATGAGGGCTGATCTCCTAAACCAGTAGTGGCTTTTCGAACAGTGAGACCCTCCCAACACACACAAACCCACACACAGACACACGCACGCTTGTGTCTAGGCCAAGCAAGCTGCTCTCAGCTCCCCTGCAGATTCCCAGGGTTATCATGTTTTTTAGGGCTTGGCTCAAGCAGCTTAGTCATTGAATTTGTCAGATTATTCCCTTCCTTTGCAGCTAAAATGAACCACTCAGCGGGCAGACATATGGAACGCTTTAAAGTTTTGCCCATTTCGCTGCTAGAATGAGTGACGTATTGCGTAACGCTGAAACGATGTGGCTCATGGCACACGTGAAAGACCAGAGGCCTACTGGCACTAAAAGCAACAGAAGGACTTGACTTATGACTTGACATCTGTTAGTGACGATAAATTTGTTGCTTTTGCTCACACACATGATTATCTGAATGTCCACCATCACTGAGACATATTTTGGATTTGATGGTCATATCATGGTCACAGAGTAAACTAAATATTAGTGATTTCAGAGGATATGAATAGTCCTCTCTACCATTTAATCGTCACTGAGACTGATCCACTACTCTATAACTCCTGCTCAGTGGTGGTCCTGACCATTTAGGATCTTACATAAATTCACAAATAAACAGATAAAATTACTAAACTACAAAGTGCACCTACCTGGTGAGTGGAGTTAATAATGAAATATTAAACAAAGCAGATGTATCTAATAGAGTGGTCAGTGAATGGAAACTTTTCCTGCAATACAGATGTGGAGATAATAAATAACGGATAAATAACTAGGCCATTAATCACCATCAAACTATGTTTCAATGCTCATATGTATTCAGGTTCCATTTGTACAAGGTTTCCATTGTTGTCGTTACAGAAATTCAATAGAACTTCTCGGGTCAATAGCAAGGTCTTAAAAAACCAGCCTAATCATTATTGGCTTGTTAAGACACAGTCAGCAGAGACTGGGGATGAATAAAGTGGAACCGAAACTGTGAATTGAAGTTTAGCTCAGTGTGTAAATGGCACAGAATGTAATTATTTACACTGCCTGGCCAAAGTCAAGCATTCTAATATTCTACACTTATTGCCCATTTTATCAGCTCCACTTTCAAAATTGGTGGACTTTGTAATCCTACAATTAAAGAACTGAGGTCTATTTGTTGCTATGCATATATTACTAGCCCCCTTTTACCCTTTAATTATCAGGCAAAAATATACAGCCAACAGTGTCCTGTGCGCAGCCACCTGTGTCCACTGAGGAACCACTAGAGGACGACCAACAAAAACAGCATCAGACGAGCTACTGTCTCTGACTTTACATCTACAAGGTGGGTCAATGAAGGAGAAGTGTCTGATAGAGTGGACAGTAAGTGAGCACAATGTTTAAAAACTCTAGCAGCATTGCTGTATCTGATCCACTCTTACCAGCACAACAAACACAAACACACCACCACTTCATCTGTGTTGACTAAGCAGTGTAGTTTGACTCAATAAAATGATAGGAAATAGTCTGTTAATATAAATAGATGAAGTATAAATAATCACATTTTAGATTTAATATGTGTCTGTCATACAGCAGAAATGCTGCTAATGTTGCAAAACTTTTCTAAATGTCAAAACTGACCAGTTTAATTTCATATTTATCAAAAATAGCTAAAGATTCTGAATGTATTTTTCTTTTTAATCCAAAGATTATTACGTAAAAACAGAAGAGAAACTGTCCTTGACTTGTTTTCTCAGACAGATGTCTATAGGACCATCAATATGTTAAAGAAAATTGTAGTCTTGTGGATTGGTAGAGAGTGGAGAGTAAAAAAGGGCTCACTGAAGGCATGGAGGTCACTGAGTAGAGCAAATTGCCAGAAGCCATTCTCACCACTGCTCCATTTACTAAATCTGGATATGACATGCACACATGATAATGAAGTGTTATATATGAGAACACTACAGAAGTATACTTTACACAAACTTATATAAACCATATTATTGCATATATCTTCCAGATGTCTACAGATGTAAAAGATGACCCTGTTCTAGAAACAAACCAGTATTTGTGACAGTTTTCTGCTCATGGATTAAAGTCTGTTCAAATGTGCTTTGGGAAACATCTGGCAGCCCTGGGATGCTGATTCACAGCTGAGAACGGCTGGTGGGTAAAATCAGTGATGTGTGTTTTATCTCTGTCACATTTGAAGGTGTCAGCATTAAGATAAAAAAAAAAGATGCCCCTTTAAGGGACACTTGCTTTGGTAAAATAAAGGACTTGTTGATGAAGGATGCTATTTTAACTGTGACAATAATACCTGTATTCCACAAGATAACACAGTTCAGTGGAGTCTCAATGAAATATAAAATGTCTGTGACATGATCTGGTCAAAATACCACATGGATCAAACACATCAGCACCATTCTCATACTGTCTAAACAGCACTGTTCAGAACACCGCCTATTCCTTTAAAAAGCAGTGAGTCACACATAGCTCACACAAGTTTGGAACGTGCAGCAGCAAGAAATTAGGCACACAAAATCTCAATTTTGGCGTTTTTGTTCGGCACCTTCTTCATGCTCATATTCGCATTCTTCATTGGATCTCACATTACCTAGTCTCATAGTGTCAGTTTTACATAGTTTAACCTGTAAAACTGTGACTAGGGATACTCAGATGAGCAAAAATACTGAGAAGCAAATATACCAAATCTTACCTTGTGCTCCTTTAATTGTATATTATATTTGAGTTTTAGGTAGACTATAGCTGAATAATAAAACAAGACAATGTTGGATGTGTACTGTAAAGCTAGGACAAATTCGTTTTTTCTCATAACTTTTATGAACGCAGTCTTTGCCTTACAGCCCTGTGTGGAATCCTTTGCATAATATACTACTACAGCAATGTAATCCATACCCCAGTTATCAATATTCAAAACCACAAAAGGCCCACTTTGGTTTTCCCCACTGTGTGCAGTCATTTTAAAGTGGATATAAAAGGTCTGTACACCCCTGAATAAACAAAAAGAAGATAACAGATAAATCATCTCATATATTTTTACCACGTTTTTATAATTTACAGCTAAAAGTTCTCTGAAAAGTGATGTGAATGAACGCGATGTAGATGCTTCACTGTGAATAGAGAACAGCCTTACATTACAGTCTAGCAGGTCAATGCTGTCCAGGCTCTTGCTCCGGTGAATGCGGCCCTTGATCCTACGCAGCGACGGTTTGCCCTGACTCACCGCTGCCACAGTGGGAGTTGCAAAGGAGGAGGCAGCAGCATCAGAGCTGGGGGGCACCCTGGAGAAGAGGGACAAATATAGGGTCAGTGTGACAGGTACAGATTGTTCAATGTGTTAGACATCACAGAGTGAAACACTAAGGCAGATGGCCAGAAAAAGAGGACAAAAAAAAACAAAAAAACAGAAAGGAGAGTTTAAAGAGACAAAACTGATCCAACATTTTTGCTAGTAATTCTGGAAGGTTACATTAGTGCATCTTTAGCTAAATCAGGAAGGTTTAATGCAAATAGTCTAACTGTAAACTCTTTTACTTGGAACGTTTTGATCTGAAGTTGTAGGCAAACTTACAGAGTCAGATATTCATTACAGTGGGACTTATTGCAAACAGGACCTGTTCAAACAAATATACCTCATCTATTTATGATCTAGAATGACCAGTGAACCTACACAGGTTTTTAAAAGTGTTATATGTAATGCTGAAAATGGTTAAATACTTGGGTAAATCTGAAATATTTTATTTAGAAGCTATTTTTTTTCTTAAAACTATTGTGTACCACACCACCCTTTTTCACAAATCTGCTGCAAAACAATGACTATGGCATTAGCAACATTCACTCCAAATTCACATCCAAATCACCAAATAACAGAAACCAATTTCAATAAACTTGTTTTGGCTAATATTAGTAAGTGATAAATTCACACTCCATATATAGAGTGCTATTAGCATAACATTAAACCTTTAAACATGGAACACATAGCAGTGTCATAGATACTGGTTGTCTGCTGTGGCATGGGAATACACCTTACTGATTGTCCGAGGCTTGGCTGGACAAACCACCATCTACATGAATTAGTTGACATTCCTTTTGTGGGTCAGAAAACAGAACAGTATTTCCTTCACTATATATCTCCCTTTTTTACCTAATGCACATGCTCAACTGTGCATAAACTGACCCTCAATAATGAATATGCATAAGTGCCCCTCCCCTGGGCAGGAATCTAACGGTTTAAAGCTTCAGGAAAGATAAATGATCTAGGAATGAGCAACCCTTAAATGAGTAACCCTCCTCTTGTGGTGAATGAAATGTTTTGGAAAATCTGCCTCCCTCTGAAACTGGTTGCCCCAGCCAGCCCTTTATTACACTGAGTGCTTTTCATATTGAATTAAAGCACCAGACAATTAAACCGTTTGGAGAAATTGCCCATGATAGTTTTAATGTCCTCATAAAATAAAAGCCTCTGTAATCATGGCACGTGCACACACTGCCCAGTCCCACAGAAAGCTGACTAACATTATGTTTGCACATAAGCGATACAGAAATGAGGCTAGCAGGCCACAAATGTTTCCAAGACCCTTCTTTGCTTCATTTTTAAAGGGCTTTCCTCCCTGTCGGTTTGGAATGGCATTCAAGACAAGTGGGTTTAACGTCATGTGACAGCCCGGGGGCTAACACTAGGTATGAGGCACACTCCACCACTCCACACACATACAGTGCTTTTCTAGCTCCCTCACGCTAGTCTTACTCTAGACTACAGTTCCAGGCCTATACAGAACCACCACTGTCAATAGCATACTTTCTTGAGTAAAATATTTCTTTCATGAAGTCAGTATTTTTTGTACTAATACTTTGTTCTAAACGTAATCTGTTTTATATCTATTCCATTAATTCCATTTTTAAAAACGAATTCTGTATAATTCAGTGACTAAGTGCAAATAAAGGCAGAGTATTTCAGTGTGAAATAGCAGTGAAAAATTCATACACAGAAGTCCAAATCTTCAGTATCTTCTGATTTACTAATACCTTTATGGAGGTAGCATTTAGAAATACTTGGAATGACAGATGTTCATTTACCATCACCATGGTTGTAAATAATTCCTCTAGATTGGAACATTTCATATCAACCCACTTTAGAACAAGCTAGTTTCAAGTATTCACTTACTGTTTATTTGACATGTTTAACTAACAGTGGTGGTAACAGTGACTTATGGAAGAAATGGAAGACAGGTTTTCTGGTAACCCTTACATGTAACCATTTGATTTAATAAACCTCAATGCAACTAGGGTTAAGAATAGTCTCACTGCATAATCTACTATTACTCTCTCTATGCTTTCCTCTCACTTCCATTCCTGTTGTTCTCTCTCTTCCTCTCATGCCTATCTTCTCCATTACTCTCTTTATCCCGCTTTTGCCTGGGATAAAGGCCATACACACTCAGTGCCAGGAGAGCATCCAGAGGGGGAGTGGGGAAGAGAGAGCGAGAGACAGTGAGAGAGAGAGATGCAGAAAGAGAGAGAAATTAGAGTTTTAGCCCGCTACAGGGTGGTTTATGTAACCAATGTCCAATGTCATTTTTTTGAGCGCTATAGCACCTTCTGGTGCTTATGTTCTGACTCCAGAAATGTTGATCCTCATACCCTTTTAGGAGTAGAGGGCCTAAGGCATAATGACCTTCCTTCAAAAGCAACGGTTACAATTAACGGAGAACTGTGAGTCATGCTCTGCTTTTTTGCTTTTCAGAGCAAAGGGATATCTTGAAACATCATTACTAGTGTGTTTATGAGAGGGAGCAATTACAGGGTTAGCCAACAATGAGTTGATTTTACATCATGAAATACTGACATTAGCTGTAGTAGTCTAATAGATAAAAAGTCTTCTTCTGTTAGGGTTGTGAAAATAAAAATTAGACTACTGTTTGTATTTCGGTGTCTGTTAGAAATAAAGGAACTGATTGTCAAAAAAGTGAAAATTTTAACCATTGCTAGATCCGTTTAAAATGTGCTTTTTTTGATCCCAGTGGCAGACTGGGATATTAAAATGAACGGCTTTAGGTATGATACTATGGCTGCAGGGGCGGCACGGTGGCACAGCAGGTAGTGTCGCAGTCACACAGCTCCAGGGACCTGGAGGTTGAGGGTTTGATTCCCACTCCGGGTGACTGTCTGTGAGGAGTTTGGTGTGTTCTCCCTGTGTCCGCGTGGGTTTCCTCCGGGTGCTCCGGTTTCCGTCCACGGATTGGCGACTCAAAAAGTGTCCATAGGTGTGAGTGTGTGAATGAATGTGTGAGTGTGTGTGTTGTCCTGTGAAGGACTGGCGCCCCCTCCAGGGTGTATTCCTGCCTTGTGCCCAATGATTCTGAGTAGGCTCTGGACCCACCGTGACCCTGAACTGGATAAGCGGTTACAGATAATGGATGGACTATGGCTCCAATTGCTAATGCACATGACTAGACAGGTATAGTGGATCAAAAGTCTGGATTTGAATGTCTCTGCTCTACAGTGACATATCTGGGTTTAAACAATAGCATAACTCCTTCTGATGGTGTAAAGGTAAGGTGCGAAAAACAAATGCTGTTTAAACGTGTTTAGCTGGTGAATGCTTAAAGGAGGGAAACATGTTTCTGCTAGCGAGCCAAAAAGCTTATTTCATCACAAAATCTGCAAAAAACACTCTACGGATTTCTAGACTCTCAAAGGAATGAAAAACCCAATGGCATAAATTACTTGTTAAGTAAAAAGTGGACTTTGGCTTCTTCTCTTTTGGGGAAACAGTTAAAAGCAACATTTGTAATTTTTTATAAAATTCTGAGGATGATTCTTCACCATTTGCTAGCTCTCCAGACTTTTTTGAGTGTTCAAAACTGGCCTAATGTGTTTATGAAGCCTCATTTTCTATAAATCCAGTATACTAGGCTTTCTCTCTCTGCTTCCATCAGTAAGCAGCTTTTTTGAGGTTTTTAAACAATGAAGAGACCTCCAAATGTTGAAAAGCATAAACTGAAGATACATCTCCATTCCTGCTCCATAGGTGGGTAATATGACGTATTTTTGCTGTAGATGGAACTGACTCTAAATTTGGGAATTTGGGAAAAATGAAAGTAAACACAAACCAAAACTACTACAAAAATAAACAACTCAAGTAACAAATGAGTTTCTGTGGTAATTCAAACAGTGAATAAAAACTTTCAAATTAAACTTCAGCCTAGTACAAATAACAGTCAGTTTTTCCCTCAGAACATTCTACAGAGCTTCTAAATGTAAACAAACCAGAGAACGGCACTTCCCCACAGTCACAGACTTTCCCTTTAACAGAACAGTACACATGCACATCCCTACTGTCTATAGATGATAGTATTCACACTTGACAAATTTCAAATCTGTCCAAAAATATTGCCAGAAGTCCAAGTGTGTGGACAGCTAGACTGACATAAGCATATATAACACTGACAGCTTGCTATCTCCTCTGGGGAAAAGCTCCTGATCAACAAAGTCATGATTGGAATGACAAGCTCTCCTGACATGTAGACCTGAGGTGTGTCTAATTAGTCTCACCAATCCGCTGGCAGAAGAAGTAGCTCTAATCTAAAGCATCTGGTCCAGAGTCATCAGTAGACCTTGATTAGCTGGGACAAATGAGATTCCATAAGTCTGGTAGGTAGAAAGCAGTGTCCTATCATCTGAAGGTAGATGATTTAACCCTTCACAACCAACACAGGTACTGGCAGTTATTAAAATATCAGACTGAATCAATATCAGTGGGAAAAGCAAGATCAGACTTGGCAATACAGAATGTATACAATTCCTTAATTATGAAATTATGCTTAAATTGTGTGGTAAATATTCATATGTCTTAAATCTAGGGCTCTCAGAGGTAATATGAAATGCTACAATTTACCAAAAGATTTGATTTAGTACATTCAGAGTTATACCCTCTTTGGACCAAATCGAAGCACAGGATAGCACAGGAGCATCTAAACTCTGGTCCCTGCCCATCAATAGAGTGCTAATAATTATAATATGGTCAAAATGGGTAAACTTATTTACAAAAAAAAAATGTGAATTTAGCTACATTAATCAGTAAAAATTGTCGATGCACATGTTCAGTTGTACAAACAATTACATATAGGTTCCACAGACAGGATGACATTAAAACTGACATTGAGCAGCTGCACATGAGCCTAAGGTCACCGAGCTCAATGCCAAGGAGGACAATAAAGGTTAAATACGTGTGAGTGTAGTTCTGCTCATCCCTCATTGAGCCTTCTGCATGTGCCCCAGTGTCTCATATTGGCTTCACCGATGGACCCCTGAGATGTTGTTTTAACTAGAATTCTTCAACTACATCAGAGTGTTCTTTATTAACACAGATACTAACACACTCGGAGCATGGTGTAACAGATCACTTTAACCCTAATAACCCTTTAATTTTTTAATCATAATCATCTCTGTTAATATACCCTCTTTGTTTTGTTCCAGTGTCAGCCAGAGGAGGATGGGTTCCTCTTTTGTGCCTTGGTTCCTCACAAGGGACTTTTTCCTTGCCACTGTCATGGGGACAGGACTTGGAATTCTTTAAAGCTGCTGTATGACAAAACCAGTTGTGAAAAATTCTTTATAAATAAAACTGAGTAGAATATTTTAAAACCCTCCCAGCGACACAGAAGCTATAACCACCACAAACTAGCTATCACAAACTTTAATTTCAGAGGAAATGTAAGATTAGCAGAGTTAGTATTATAGTGTAGCTGAAGAGGTGGATCAGATGTGTTGGGACAAGGGGTCCACAGGACCAGAATTAAAAAGCACTGGTTTAGAGCTTTCATTTTTCTTAAATGCCATTGCTACAGTGTGCAGCAGAACAAACCAAATAAACCCTCATAATGATCTCAAATCTATATTCAGATCTTCCCAAATTTCATGGCTGTCCACAAACGACCCTCAGAGCTCATTAGCTGTCCTTGTGAGTGGCAGCCAGAGTGACAGAGCAATGTGACCTTCGGCCTGCACACGCACCCAAGTGGATTTGCACTAAACCCAAACACAGTGCTCTGCTTTCAATCTGGATCAGCTACTGGTGCTACAAAAGTCTTTCATGCTGTCTCTGGTGTCACAAAAGTCTCTAAGTTGCCCCCTCTTTCCTTCTTATCATCCCTTTTCTTCTTTACCTCTCTGTTTGTCCGAGAGTGAGTTCGGCAGCTTTTAAAGCCTTCTGGGGTTCTAGAATAGATTTCTAAGAATAATACTGGAGTGTTCAGAGTGGTCTGTCTTTCTGTACTCTGAGGATGGGAATAAGCCTGGACAAACACACACATAATCACTGCAGTCCACACATCAGTGATCTTTTCAACCCTGATCTTTATTAAATAACTAAATCCACAGGAAATCCTCAATGATGCTAATATGAACGTATGAATGAAAGAGAGAATGAATGGAGGAAGAAGCAAATGCAAGTCCAGACACCTTCAGACACACAACAGCGGACGACAGACAAGGCCAAAACAACCATTAAGAGTTCAAAAGACGATCATTAATCAGTCCCTAGACTCAACAATCTCTACGTGAAACAAAAACAATTAGCAACACTGTACTTAGGTGCTCCAGGAGTATAAGATGACAACAGGGAGGATTGTAAAGTGAAATGTGCCCTTTAAAGGTTGTTCTGCATCTTGCCCTGAAGGAGTAATGTGCTGAAATATTAAGCAACCTGCCATGTTTGTCCTCCCCCCACAGCTAAACAAAGCATCACCGTCAAACGAGAAGAAAAAACACAGAGTCGGGACTCTTCAGAGAAGGTGAGCTCCATCAAAGTTGCATGAGTGTTTGTCCAGAAATAACATGTTGTCCCTTTCACAGAGAAGGAGCCAGAAGAGGTCAGTGGTGCTGAGGAGCACAGGTAGCCTGGATGATTAAAATGATACTTTTGCGAAGAAAACAAAAAAAACTATTTTTCATGCCTTCCCTACACAATGTCCTGCCTTACAGCAAGTGTCAGTCCATTAGCCAAAACTATTTTTTGTTGGTCAAAAATAGCTGCTTTTATTTTGCATTTGTGCTTTAAGGTCAGTGTAATGAAGAAGGTATGGACACAAACTATTATATTACATATTATACAAACTATTAATTTAAATGTTATTATATTATATTATATTATATTATATTATATTATATTATATTGTTTTACATTATATTATATTATATTATATGATACAGCATTCCTAAATCACACATATCACACGGTGGTGTGAAAGAGAAAAACTAGGCAACGTAACCAGGCCAGGAGCCAGTCAGCACTCGAACTGGGAGGGGGAGATCAGAGGCAAGCCATGAGCCCCATGGATCGATGTGGAGCTGTGGCCTTGACTCTTCTCAATCTGGTCAAACTTGAGTACCTGTTGGTGCACTTACAATAAGAAACACCTGGCAAAGACTTGCTAATAGGTACAGGGTCTACAAGAGAGGAAGCACAAGAAAGAGAAGAGAAATATACTGTTTTTTGGTACTGAGACAGAAGGCTGATTATTCTTGGTTTACAATAAATCTAGGTGTTAATAAATACCCCGAGGGCCAGCTTGCTCCTTCCTCCAATTCCCTCTTTCCAGGGTGGCATGGTCATTGCCTGGCATAGTCAAAATGAAAAAAATAACACTGACATCTGTTGTAAACATGCCTTTTCACCTATGTCAGTGGTGTGGACTTTAAAGTTGGATTTCATTATTTAAAGACTAACACAGCCCCTGCTGATAATGTATTCTCAAAGTGGAAACAAATGTTCATAGACTAAAAATGCAGTATGTGAATAGTGGACAGATATGAAACAACTAAATTACTCTTTTAACAAAGAAAAATTTGAAGCAACCATTGAGGTGTGTACTATATCACTAATGAGTCCGGATCACAAATGTGCATATTATCTTGTATATCAGTGGCTCGCAGTGAGGATCTGTTGAACTTTATGACTTCCCCATATTTATGGGATGTATTTGCACACTGCATGTTGAATAGTGTAGTTTGAGAATACGAAGGGATAAAAATTATCTGAATTGTGTCAACAAGATGAAGTTGAGGGATGTAGTACTGGACCACAAAGCACTACATGCTGTTACCTACAAAGACAATCAAAAATACAGACAAAATTCAAGCTTCTATTTTAGAAGCTGCTTCTACTACCTCAGAACCCACACAAACAAGCCAACTAGAAATGATGTGACAAGGCAAATTTACAAAAAGTTTCCACCGCTACCTAGTGAATGCAAGCTTCACTAGCCTGTAAAATCTGTTCATTGATAGTAGCCTCATAGCTTCTTCACAAAACTACAAAGAACACTGCACATTTTTTGTCTAAACGTGTATAACTGGATAACTGGGATAGGGTAAACCCCAAGCATTTTGATCTATTCATTCCAACTGTCTTAAAACAACAGTGCAAGTTCAGCAAAATAAAGCCTCCTTGTGTTTTAGTCAATTAGAGATGGCACATGCTGAAATCTAACCATGATCAACATGATCAATCAATATGGAAGCTTTAAAAATAGCACAGGACGTGCATCATGCTACGTTCCCATGGAGGCAACATGCGCTATCGATGGGTGTCAGGGAAAGGCGATATGTACTGCAGCACTGGGAAGGCCACATCGTGTGACATTGCATGGCCGGAAGAACAGAGACCTTGCTCCAGTTTTGATGCATTACTCACTTCAGTGGCTGCGGTAGTGCCTCGTTAGGCTGCAATAATCCAAGTGGAAGCCAAGGTGAATGTGAAGGGTTTTGATACATCATGCCAGAGTCACACTTGATGAAGACATCACCTGAAAGCAAGTACCAGGAAGCAACTTTGGCATTTGCTGGTTGCGGCCTCCCAGGGATTATAAAGCCCAGCTGAATGACTAAGAGGAGAGTGTGTGCCCTGAAGGCACTCATCTTCATAAGGTCTTGCTCATATCAGAGTAGACAAGTGCAACTAGTATGGAGCTCTAAAAAGCTTGTGCTTTTACAAGCCATGGATTCAGACTCATCCTACAGTAGCTGCCTTCTAAGACTGAAGATACATCACTGTCTTTATCACAATTAGTGGACAAACAGTGGGAGCACTGTTTTTGTAAAAATATCTCACTTTTTCAGTGTATGTGCACAGTTTGAGTGTCTGGAGCCTACCAACCTACAACTTGTAAAACACAACAACAAAGTCAACTGATAAAATGGGCCTTTCTAATTTTGTGCTGAACCTTACATAGAGCATAAGCATATTAGAATTGTCCTGCCCCACTCTGAGCATCTTTCTTCACAGCAGACCCACAAGTAAAAACGAGGTTAAACCATGGGAAACAGATATGACCAGAGTAAAGACATGATTAAACATGTCAAAAAAAAAAAAAAAAAAGAATGGAGAAAACTAGTGGAGAAGAGCTGAGTTAAAAATGGAGTCTCTGTGTCCCTTGCTTCACGCTGCTGTTTCATACTGTGTGTGGTTCACAATCATTTAAAGCAACAGGTACTCACAAAGCAGGTAATGCACTTGATCTCATTCTCACCAAACACTGCCTAATTAACTCTGTAAATGTTACTCCTCTACATCTCTCTGACCATTACTTTATTCAGCTAAATGCTTGTCTCCCTCAGCAACCCACTGTGTCCGCTCCCCCTGTCCCCTTCCGGCGCAATCTTCGCAACCTATCTCCCACCCACTTCTCTGCCCTTGTGACTTCTGCTCTCCCACCCCCCAGCACCTTCTCATCTCTTGAGGTCAATGACGCCACAGAGTCACTCTGCACAACACTGAGCTCCTGCTTAGATCGCCTGTGCCCTCTGACTACCCATCACACCTGACACAACTACAATCCCTGCTCTCAGCCTTCTCAACAAATGTCACCATTGCAAAAAAGAAATTCTACCAAGACAAAATCAACAATGCTACTGACACCCGGAAGCTGTTTTCAACCTTCAAGTCTCTGCTGAACCCTCCACCTCCACCCCCTGCAACCAACCTCACCACTGACGCATTTGCTGACTTCTTCACCAGCAAAGTTGCTGCAATCAGCAGCCGGTTTTCTGACCCCTCTACACAGCCTCCGGCTCCCCCTTCGAATCCTCCTAAACCTACTGCTTCCTTCCCTTCTTTCACTCCTCTCACAGAAGACGAGGTATCAAATCTTCTTAGAGGTGGCCGTCCCACATCCTGTCCACTGGATCCCATTCCTACCACCCTACTGCAAACCATAGCCCCGTCCATTGTGTCCGCAGCCACACAGCTCTATTTATCCTTTCCTCCAGGAGACACTTCAGTGGCAACTCCAATCTCTGACTGTCTCTCTGACATATCTACATGGATGAAGGAACATCACCTCCAATTGAATTTATCCAAAACTGAACTACTGGTCCTCCCAGCCAAGCAAGCTATTCTCCACAACATCAGCATCAAGCTAGGGTCCCTATCAGTGGCTCCCACCAAGGTTGTAAGAAACCTAGGTGTCATGGTTGATGACCAGCTGACCTTCGCAGATCACGTTACCGCTGTAGCTCGATCGTGCCGCTTCTCCCTATTCAACATAAGGAAGATTAGGCCATACCTAACTCAATATACAACACAGCTCCTCGTTCAGACGTTAGTAATCTCCCGTCTAGACTATTGCAACGCCCTCCTGACAGGTCTTCCGGCCTGTGCTGTGAGACCGCTACAGATGATCCAGAATGCGGCAGCATGCCTGGTCTTCAACCAACCAAAAAGAGCACATGTCATGCCCCTATTAGTTGAGATGCATTGGCTACCCTTAGCTGCTCGCATCAAATTCAAATCACTAATGATGGCCTTCAGAGTATTCACTGGTTCTGCTCCCATCTACCTCAATAGACTCTTAAAACCATACGTTAGCGCCCGCCCTCTCCGTTCCTCAAAGGAGCGCCTACTAACACGACTAACCCCCCGTACAGGTCAGTTGAGGCTATTCTCATCTCTGGTACCACGCTGGTGGAACGAGCTTCCAAGCACTATCAGAGCAACAGAAACCCTCTCTGCATTCAAGAAATCATTGAAAACCCAGCTCTTCCAAGAGTATCTTTTGCACTGAATGTCTTTCTTTAATGCACTTATTACTTCCTGGCATATTGCACTTAATGTAAGGTACTTTGTATAATTTGTGCTGTAGTTCGAATGTTAGATCCTCTTTTGTAAGTCGCTTTGGATAAAAGCGTCTGCCAAATGCATAAATGTAAATGTAAATGTAGGTACTGAAACGGGCCAATCTGAAGTGGTTAGACAGGGTGAGAACCCAACTGTGTTTGATCCTTGTAGTACTTTGACCAAAGCATGTCAGATGTTTTGTTAATTCCTCAGGGAACTTAGGAAAACGGTATAATATGACCACTTTTGTACAATGACAGCATTATAAATTATGAATTATCCTTAAAAATACGTAATGATTACAGGCAAAGTGTTTCTTCTGATAAGAGGAACCTAAAATACCCATATTAATAATACCAGTTTCAAATGCTACACTCTGGAAAACACTGTTGTTCATTGTTCTGTTAAAATGTGAATGTGTCACAACACTTCCCAGCCATTTCAGTGACTCCAAGCTTTAACCACAGGGTGTTTCCAAACAAAAATCTCAAATGACATAGTGGACTCCTGCCATACTTAGCAACAGGGAAATCTGCAGAGTAGCAATGTATCAAAGACAAAGGGTATCAAGTTAAATCTGCTAATCCATCAGAAACCTTAGCACTTGCTCTTGTTACATAACTCCCAGCCAAGGACTTTTAGGTTCAGGGAAATGCACATAATGGGAATTGTAGTTCTATACGATATAGAGCACATAAAGTACATCAGATAACTGCAGCCCAGTTCCTGGCAATCACCTGGACAATTCAGATCCAAACCAAAAATAAATAAATACATACAATTAAAATCCTGTATGATTATGATGTCTTTGATCTCTTTGATTAGGGCAGGAAGACGTGCCCTGCATTAAAGCATTGGGAATACTTCAGAAATGGAAAAAATAAGCCATTGATTAGCAATTAAATATAAGCCCTTATTAGCTTCATCAAGAAGCTGCTCCTAATTGCTGATCTAAGGTCTTTTAGGTAAGGTGTCTGTCTTGTTTTTTTTTTTTTTTAGTCACTGTTATTGAATTCCTATAGGTCACAAGCTTTTTTATGATATTAGTAGAGGAAAAAATCTTTAGGGGCACTCGACCCCTGAAGAAAAAGAAAGCCATTTTCTCAGCTCAGAGACCGTAACATTTCACATCTGCTACCATTAAGTAGGGTTCACTTTGTCAAGTTGCAAAGGAAGAAAACTCATCTTACGAAAGAAACTGTAAAACTGGTCGGTCACAAACCATCAGCAAAATGCAGCACGTGTTTCCTGAGGCTTCCTGGCCTGCACGAACAGGACATGACGTCTTTCACGCTCCCATGACCCCAAACTTTGTCCCTGGGGAGTGAGAGGATGACTGGAGCAGCATGTCGCATCACATTTATGCCAGATTAACTTTGCCAATGCACTTACAATACAACTGGCCAAACAAAACAAATCAGCTTTAAACAAGTGGGCACCTTTCAGGAGTCATTGAGGAAGGGAATGCAACAGAATAGTTAGGGGGTTTATTCACACACACAAGAACTTTGAGCACAATGTGTGTGTGGCCACTTTGACATGAGGTGACCAGGAGTGTGACAGGAATCGTTGCACTGATTAGGTGGGCCAGACAGCTTCGACAGATGGAGGAAGAGATTAGGCAGATAGACGTGTATCAGACGTGACAGTGCAACGGTCAGGGAGCGACAGCAGACAGGCCCCATGGTGGGTTTTCTCAGAACAAGTGCAAAGCCAGGACCAGAACTCAGAACTCTGAAAAAGTCTATTCAGCTCACATACAATTGTGCACCAAAACATCATCATCATTACTTCCATCACTGGATGTACGGTACTAAAGCTTGCTACACTGTTAAAAAACTTATCAACATTTGTAGAATGTTTAATCAAAATCATGTTTGTAATTTTATTGTAGAAGGAAATATTTTATTATAAAAAAGTTGTACAAACCAAAAATTTCAAAAATGTTGGGATGCTGTGTATGTAATAAAATGTATATAATAATAAGGATGCAATGATTTGCAAATAGTTTAAGCCCTTCACTTTAAATTGTACATTAAATTGTACAAAACAATATAATAAATTATGAAATTGAAAAATTATTTTATTTTGTTTTGTTTGGTTTTTGAAAAACGTGCTCATTTTAAATGTGATGCCAACAACACATTCCAAAAACTGTGAGAAAAGGGTGACAAACTTGTGATAAAATTGTATGATAATACACAAAAAAAAATAAACTGGGTTAATTGACAACAGGTCAGTGATTGGGTTTGAAATGAGCATCTCAGAAAAGCTAAATCTTTCAAAAGATGGAGATGTATTTGCCATTCTGTATATATATATATATATATATATATATATATATATATATATATCACACATGAATTTCCATGTCTGACACTAGATGACTGTAAAATATTTAGTGATTTAATTTGACTGTTTACAAAATTGAAGCAATTTTACTTGTCAGAATGGTCTATCCCTAAAACCCTGTTGCTGATGGGAAATCCGCCAGCACAGCGTCCAACCTAATTCACTCAACAGCTAACATTTTTTTTCTTCCTTTAAAAAAATAAAAATAAAGAAGAAATGCAATAGGATCACATAAAGGCATATAGGATCAAAGCCAATGGCATCTGCAAGAAAATATAAAGAAATTTGCCAAAGACATTTTTAAGCACTCCCCATTGGCAGTGAGCCACAGAGAAGGATACATTTATAGTGCTGTTAAAATGAACTGTGCAAACATCATAAATGTACTGATGAAATGAAACTTTTGTACATATACAGGGCATGTATTTCTTCCCTGGCATGTAAGTCTGCCCATAGTTTCTATTTTTTAGACATTTTATTTGTTAGGTCATTTAGTACAGGCTTAGCTGTAGCTCTCTATATGTCAAGGGAGGATGCAACATTTTGCAATGCCAAAACACCTGTTCAGGATCAGGCAGGTGTGCAATCTTTCAACAGAAACACTTCACCCCAGCCTTCTTGTGGGACTGAAGGGTATATATATATATATATATATATATATATATATATATATATATATATATATATATATATATATATATATATACAGCACAAACCTGTCCCAGAGCCCCCAAGGTGTTATGATTTGAAAGATACATTATTGTATTACTAACACAACAGGTGTCATGGTGGATCATGTCAATTTTTTCAAATTTTACAATTGACTTTGTTGGTGATTTCAGTAACAAGTTTTGTTACTTTTTTATTTCTTTGTGTTTTTATTATCTTTGGAGAAGGGAGTATAGATCCAGCACCTGTAAATACATTTATGTCACCATTCCTCCCTTGGTTCCTTGTCAGCAGAATTACAGCGTTGGAAAAGCATTGATTTTGCCAGATTTTTATTGGAAAAATGTTGAAGATATGGCATGGGCTGTGGCATAAGAAACTTGTCAGTGAAAAGTGAAAACTGGGAAAGACTTGAAAGGCAACATGTGCTTCTAAGGCTTTATAAGGCTGTACTGTGGTTAGTTTTGCAGGCCTGTATGTCATGCTCTGACTCTGTCTTTACTGCTTGGTATCTGAATCCATCTCCTTCTCCTGCTGTGAGTCGCCATGGCTGCTGGTGTCTGATTCACTGATTGGAGCAATCATACTTATTTTTGTCTGCTTATGGCATAAGAAGACAGGGATGAGTGTTTGTTTTTGTTCCTTATGGTCATTTTTTTATGATTGTGTAGGACGTTAACTCGTGCCTACAGTGTAGCAGAATTTTAATGTAACAAAAAATTGCAATGGGAAAAATCTGCAGCAAATAGTTAAACCAAGCTTATGGATTGTTGTTTAATGCTTGATTTCATATGTGCAAAAGCAGATGTTTTATTTGATATTATTAAGAAGTAAATCTACCAAAGTTTTCTGGAGTATCAAAGATACTTACTAGGTACTAGTACTTACTAGGGATGTGCGGATTGATATTTATATATCAATATTTAGATCCTTGTGTTTTGTTTTAAGAATCGATTCTGGCTCCAAAATATCGATATCATTTGTTTATTTATTTTGTAGGACGAAAGTATATTCCAGCTGTCTATTAATTATAAAATGCTACCATAAATAGTAGCACAGTATAGGAACTACTTTTCCTTCCACCTTCTCCCTCACACTCCCCACCCTTTACCTAATAAAAGAAAATAAGAAGAGCATAGTCCAGACGTGACCACAGTTTAACAAGTAGAAAAGATATTGCAAATGTCATGGAAATTTTACAATTTAGTGTCTTCTTAGCTTAGCTGGTTTGTATGACAGCTCAGATATAAAATGTGTTTTTCCCAAGACTCAGAGCTGGTTTGCCTGCTGTCTGAAGCCTGACCCTGTGGTCTGAGGATACTCTAAAATAAACACTCTATTATAGATGAGTTTGGTACAGGCAAATGTCTGCTTTCCGCAAATGACACCCAATTCCCCAACATCACTCAACCCTCCAACCGCCAACTGACTGTGTGCAACCAGTGCAGACCCAAGACGGATTTACAGAACAATATCTTCTGTTAGGTACAATAGATGTAGTATTAATGTCGTAATGACATCATCAAACCTGTTACCATGGTAACTCGGTTAACCATCATTCGTCACATGCCCCAGGCTACATGCTGTGAAAGTGGAAGGAAAGTGGAGGTGCTATGGCAAGTGAAAGGCAGCTGTGATCTGCAAGAGCTTGATTAGAAGGTATTCGGGGCCAAAGTGATGGCACCAGAAAAATGAAGTGTCAAAGTGTGGATTTGAAATTTCATGGAGATGGGAGATAGAAAGAAGAACAAAAGCAAATAGGAAAAGAAAAGGGAGACTCTGAGACTGTGACTGAGATAGCAAGCATGATCATGAGAGAGAGAGAGAGAGAGAGAGAGAGAGAGAGAGAGAGAGAGAGAGGGAAAGAGAGAGAGCGGGAGAGAGCAAGCAAGGGGAAGCAAGGGGATCACTTCAGGTTAGCCTTGCCTTGTAAGGCTGTTCACTTTAACGACAGCTGAGTTATCACAACTAAATATTGAGTGTTAGCGGCCACATGCTGGAAAGCAATGTGTATGTCTGATGGTAGAGTGTGAGATTTCTCTCTCACGAAAACAATCACATACATACATGCACACAGGTCTGCCTCAGAAGTGTCTGACACAAATAGAGATGGGTGTGGTTGTTTATCTGAATAATAGTAGGATTGCTGTACTTAATTGTTTATTTAAATAGTTGTGTGAACACTTTCACCTTCAGTCTCAGCATATGGTCACTATCCAATTAAAAACATGTATCTCCCAAAAAAGTAACTTTACAGGAGGAGGAAAAAACCTTCTTACCTTTCAATGGAAGTGAATGTAAAAATATTTAATTCCAAGTATTTTTGGGCTCCGACACACGTTCGTAGGTGGATTGGCGACTCAAAAAGTGTCTGTAGGTGTGAGTGTGTGAGTGAATGTGTGTGTGTCTGTGTTGCCCTGTGAAGGACTCCAGGGTGTATTCCTGCCTTGCGCCCAATGATTCCAGGTAGGCTCTGGACTCACCGCGACCCTGAATTGGATAAGCGGTTACAGATAATGAATCAATGAATGAAGTATTTTTGGAGTAGTTCTATTGGTCCATTCGTCATGAAATTGTCACGTGATGTGAAAGACAGCTGTGGTGTTCAAATGATGTAGTAAACTAAAAATCTGCTGGGATGAGTGTTTGGTTTTGTTCCTTATGGCCAGGTTTTTATTTATTTGTTTGTTTATTTATTAATTAAACGATTTAGGATTGTGTATGAACATTGCGTATGTGCCTACAGCGTAACAGAATACATTTATTTGTAAAAAAATAATAAAATAAAAGGAGATACATGTTGTTAACAGGACAGAGACGATGTTTAACTGAATTTATGTCTGAATTAGAATGTAACATAGAGCTCCAGGGGATGCAGTTGTCCACAAGGCAACACACACACACATATATGGAATTTTGGGTAGCCAATTCACCTACCAATGTGTGTTTTTGGACCATGGAAGGAAACCAGAGCACCCAGAGAAAACCCACATGGACAACACACCAAACTCCTCACAAACAGTCACCCGGAACAGGACTTGAACCCACAACCTCCAGGTCCCTGGAGCTGTATGACTGTGACACTACCTGCCACCGTGCTACCCCTGAACTATACTCCTAGACATCGAATTAGCCTTGGGCTTTAAGACTCAAAAAACTCAAGAGATTCTGCAATCCCATTATTAAACATAACTTATTTCCAGGTGTTAAATATAATAGTCACATCACTGAACCTTTTTTAATTGCTTGCATGGCACTGTATCACTGTAATGCACTGGTCCTCAATCCTGGTGTGCCACCGCCCGGCATGTTGCAGTTTTCTCCTCATTCCAGAACACCCAGTACAACTTCAGAAGACGCTGTTAATTAGATTATTATTTGCATCATGTCATGTCTTGACTTGGGACTTGCATGTATTGACTTAGGACTAGTCTGTCCCAACTTGACATGGGACTTGTGTGTGAATGGTCAAGATATTTACTTGTTTCACTTATGAACAGAAAATGTCTGAACCTGATTCTACAGATGATTTTCTTAAGATGCCCTTTCCCTCATGTAGTGTACTAGGGGGCTGGCAGGATAAAGTCTGGATAATGTCCGGTACCACTGTTACGGGCAGTTGCATTCACACATACAGCTCCTTCAAGAATGTCTGAAAAAATTATGGGTTACTGTGCATGTGTGAAAGTGACTTCTGTTCCCAACTCTGCCAATCATTTTCTTTTTTGTTAAAAGACTTCCCTAAGTGTGACCCGGTCACAAGTCTTCAATGATGGGTGGGGTCTTTTTATGAATATTTTTATTGTATTTTTCTTTGTACTTCAGCTTTGATTAGTTATTTCATTATTAGAAGTACACTGTCAGTTTAGGTTGTATGACTGATCTAATTTTTTTGGAGGTCTACATGTAGTATAGTAAATCCGATAAATAAACTGAACCATCATGTAAAAAACACCACTTATACAAGTTACGTGACATAAACATAGAAATCTTTAGGAGTTTTTATTCAAAAACCATATAATATATTTTGAATTTATTTAAATTATATATATATATATATATATATATATATATATATATATATATATATATATATATATATATATATATATATATATTCAAGGAAGCAGAAAATGTGCCCATCCTTAGCAGTAAATACCCTTAAAAGTTCTGCTCTTTCATACAGGATAGAGTTCAGCCAGCAGGTCCAAGCAATTAAACCCACTTGACTTCAATAAACCCCCCACCTGCTTGCTATGTTCAATACCCCCTGTGGAGATGGTGAGGGTGGGGGAATGTTGAATCATTAAACCCAGTGTAATCTCCATCCCCTCAGTGCCATAAGACCAGCTGAAAGCTGCTTACTCCTCTGCTGGCAGAGGGTGAACATGCGAGTTTCCGACGGAAAACACACGACCACATGCCAAGGACAATAAGTAACAGACTGTGGGACAATGACTAAGCTAAAAAGGCAGACAGCGAGGCACATATACACAACCATTGAAAAGCTTGGATCAATGTTCTAATGTGGAATCACTATTTTCCAAAAAATAATTTACTTAATTAAACACTTATTCTGTGTATCTTATGTACATATATCATTTGCAAAATTAAAAATAAACTAAGTAATTTTAGAATGTGTCCCAAATGATGAACAATAAAACAAAAAACAATTTTAAAAACAAAGAAAAAAGAAAACCTGAGAATGCGGGTTTCATTTTGAAGCAAAGTTTAAAAAATGGTCACCAATTCTTAATTGTAAGAAAGTTACTCTAAATGGAGACTCTAGTTCATATTAAATATATAACAATATGAATAATTAATAGGTCAAGTAATTTTTAACACCATAACTACTAAGGTGGGGAACTTTTTTGGGAAAGCTTTACAATAGGTGGAATATTTCTGTAAGGATCTGATGGTATTAACTCCCATTCATTGGTGAAGTCTGATAAAGACGTTGATAATTAGTTCTGGATCACAGAACCCCTCTATATAGTACCCCTCTAGACAGTGCTTGGCAGGGTGACCACAGAAGCATATGTGGTTGCTATAGAGCACTTCATTTATTTATTTAATTTATTGTTTTTCGATGAAGATACAAGCAGTGTGTTCAAAGTTAAATGTTTGTGCCCACAATCAGTGCATATCGTGGACATGTGGTGTATTATGAATTACTACTTAAGTTGTAAAATTCAGAAAGATATGGAATTTTTCATACTTCTGTAAAACAAAGGTACCATGATCAGGCCATGGGTCACTAGTTAAAAACAGCATATTATATGTGTTTGTGCTCAAGTGTGTAAACAAGTTTCTACAAATAATATCATGCCGTTATGTGAATCTGCATGAATGGGCGTTTCTGATTATGCATGTTGAAGAGCATCTGCTAGTGTGTCACTATGTGTGCTCATGGTTTTGTGTGAGTGTGTGTGTGTGGTGTGTGTGTGTCTGTGTGTGCTTGGGGATGGGCTATCGATTATGGTGTGTTCATGCATCATTAAGCAAATAGTGAACAGCGGCAAGCCTCGCAGTGGAGGGAGCAAACAGACTAACAGACAGACGGACAGACAGGCAGGCAGGCAGGCAGGCAGGCAGGCAGGCAGGCAGACAGTCAGTCTTGAGAGCGCGGGAAACAACGGTCAGCTCCATCTGACCACACGCTAGCATTTCATTACAGCGGCCAGCACGAGCTGGGCCTGGCTCCAATACTATTAGGGCAATACTGTAATGCACTTCTGATGGCGGGCCCCATCCCCCTCCACTCTGCACGTGACTCTGCTTCTGTCACTAAACGGGGGGAGGAGGAGGGGTGAAAGGGGTAACATACAGACCCACCTCGGAGTCTCTCTTAAGGGAACAGCAACATCAAAATATAATAATTATAAAAAAATAAAAATGAAAAAAGCAGTCTTCTACATTGCACGCTGTTAAAAATAATTCCTTATTATTATTAGGGATTGCACAATGATATCACAATCATTTCACTTTAATGCCAATTTAGGTGGATCTAAATCTTTTTTAAATTAATGTTTACATATCAGTATCTGCAGTTGTGTATTTGAAAAACAGCATTCGCTGGCATGAGCTCAAGCGCTGGTGTGTTTCTGCTTGAGAAAAGAAGAAAGCAAAATAGAGAAAGAAGCAAGCTTATTTCTGTGAACACCTTCAGGTCTTAGAAGCATATCATACTTGACAGACCCAATGAAGGATTTAAAATCCATGTTCTCAATCCACACATGCACTGTATGAACAGATAAAGGCTGCGAGGCAAATATATTTACATGAGCATTGCACACACATTTGAAAGCCTTTGAAAATATCAGCAACCACTAAAACACCACTGATTTTCTCACTTGAGTCAAAATTCGCCATTTCCCCTTTGCTGTGCTGTCTGCAGATATCAGACATAATTAGAGGAAAGGTGTCAAGAAAGGCACTGCTTTCAAGATAAAAACCATTTATGTCTCATGTCGTTTGAGTTCTAAACACCAGCCCTGGCAGTTAGAGATTGTGGAACAGAAATGCCTGCCTATAGCATGAATGACATAAATATGGCTGCTGGAGGATATGTCTTTTGGAGGAGATAGTATTTACACAGGAGGTACGCTGGAGGCACAATGGTGTCAAGAACTGAAAAGGAAAATAAAATATATGGACATATAATAAATCATGATCCCTTTTAACACTGACAAAACAGAAAAAGGTATAGCCGTGTTGTGGAAAGGAGCGTGTGACACAATATAAAGCATAACCCTTATTATGAGTCTCAGTAGATGTCATAGTGTGAAATACGAGATAAAATGTAGAATATCTAAAGATTGCTGAGGACCACAGTGAAAATAAACCTGGGAATTTTATTGTGTTTTTATACTTGATCATTTTTAAATGCTTCAATGAATCTGTATGAATGCAGACGGAGGTGTATTTTAAATGGCTGTCAATAAATCTATGTATTTACCTACTGCTGTTACATAGTAAGAGATTGTGCTCGAGGGAATGGAGCAATCACGCTTTGAACAAAGTAAAAAAGGTGTGTTAAGAACACACTGCACACAGAGAAAGATATGACAGTGATTGACTGATGAACTAGGAGGAAATCAGCTCCTTAATCAACTCAGAAAAAAAGACTATTTCCATCATTAAGGTAATGAAATGATGCTGTGTGCTCTGGTTTATGGTGTGGCTCCTTTGTTTGCCCCAGTGCTGGAAACACACTGGGACAGAAAAAAAGCCATGGACAGTGTGCGCATGCCTGCATTCATATCTTCTAATAATAAGTGCTCATGCTTTGTTCTTGGTCACAACGGGAAGCTAGAACCTGAGAACAACAAGTGAATCCAAAGCCATGGGTGTGGACAATTAACGAGAATAAAATAAGAACAAATTTACATTGGGTTTGCATCATGCAGCTTGAGTCTGGAAGCATGCAGATTAATTAATTAGTCATTTGGAGTGGACGTGCTGATGTCATGGTGGGGCTTCCGTCTCCAGGCTGCAAGCCTTTGTGCTCCGAAGAGCGGCACTTTGATCGATTGGTCATCAGAAACATGGGGTTGGGGCGGGGGGTTGTGGGGGGGGGGGGGGGGGGTTGGGGTCACAACAACAATACAAACAGAACGAGCAAACAAGTAGATGGATGCTACGGTCCCTTCAGAGTGGCTGAATAAAATAAAAGCATCAGTGTAACAGAGGAGTGAAGAGAACAGAACAGAAGTGAGAGAATGAGAGATGTAGAGAAAAAGAATAATATACAGAGAGAGATGGAGAGAAAGAATGACAGAGTGAGAGAGAGTGAGTCAGTGGATATGAAAGAAATGTAGAAAGACCAAATAGATATAGAAACAGAGTAGACAGCAGAGGCAGAGGTAATACTGAAAGAAATAGAGATAGAAAGTATATAAATATATACGGACAGGCAGACAGAAAACGGTTGACGAGAGTAAACAGAGAAATAAACATAGGTAGAGTGTAATAGTAAAAGAGAAAGAGAGAGAGAGAGAGAGAGAGAGAGAGAGAGAGAGAGAGAGAGAGGAGAGAGAGAGGGAGCGTGTCACACTTCCGCAAACAGAAGCAGAGTAGCTGACTAGAAACTAGCGCGCCCTCGTGCTCCTTTTTACAACCAAACTAACAGAGCTAATTGTGCCGCTGGAGATTAAATATTCTGTTCCTAATCCTCTTTCTCTGCCTCTCTTTCTTTTGTTCTTTTGTTTCTTTCTGCGAACACTGGCACATGTGAGTCCTCTCCATACTCTAAAACTCTCTCACTTGCTCTCTCTCTCTCTCTCTCTCTCTCTCTCTCTCACGCTTCTGGTCATGCTCACCACAGCTGTCTCTTTGGAGGGAGGCAGTTGTCTTTGTTGGAGGCGGTCACTCCCATGGCCATCTGCATCACTGTGATGTATTTCTGGTACTTCATCTTGTCTGTTGCTGCTAGGAGAATCCACAGTGTGCTCGCGTTAAAAGGAAAAAAGCTGGAACAGGTGAGTGCTGAGACCTTTGGTGCCCAACGTGGCTGTCAGAGCACCGTGTCCAATGCTGGGGGAGTGACAGGGAACCCCAAGGAGCCGGAGGAAAGGTGCTGCCACGGCACCACCGTCCATGTCTGCTACAGCTGGCCAAATCTCATTAGTGCTCAGAAATAGCCGGCTAATCCATTTGCTGGTGGTCAGGAGCAGGACATTGTTTCCCTTCGCTCTGGTGCGAAACAACTTTCCTGACTGAGCACTAAACAAAGAAAGGAGAGGCACAAGAAAATAGAAGCGGCAGCGCCTGAGCGCGTGTGTGTGTGAGGTAGAAGAGGAGATGTGCGTGTGTTGAGCGAGAGAGAGAGAGAGAGAGAGAGAGAGCAAGGGAGAGAGAGAGACGGGGGGTGGGAAGGAGAGAGAGTGAGAGAGCAGGAGGCAGAAAGAGAGAGAAGCAACGCAAAGGAAAGAGAGACATGCACACAGAGGGAGTATGAGTGTAGTAAGAAAAAGAGAGTGAGGTAGAGCAAGTGAGAATTGTGGAGTGGGAGCAAAAGAGAGAGACAGAATGAGAGAGAGAGAGAGAGAGAGAGAGAGAGAGAGAGAGAGAGCAAGTTGTGTGTAATGAGTGGTGATGTGTTCACGAGCAGAAATAAAGGGATTTGTGTGAGGCTAAAATGATTTAAAAAAAAAAAAACCTTGCATGTTGTAACATTCTCACAGAGACTAAATTATTTGAAGGCAATTCAAACAAAGTTCTAGGCTGAAACCTGATTTTGTCTAATTTACAAATACAATACAAAAAAGGGGAAAAGATGAGAGAGAGAGAGAGAGAGAGAGAGAGAGAGAGAGAGAGAGAGAGAGAGAGAGAGAGTGAAAGAGTGGGGGGGGTGCTCTAAATTACATTATAATGTCAATCTCTATCATCAAATCAATGTCAATGTATTTACCAAAAACTGCTTCTGATCACATTTCTACAGAGGATTTCAGATATTAACGCATTCATATAAATAAACTCTAGTATCTGGCACATATGTAATTTTTTGTGATTTTTTTTTTTTTGTGAACTTTCAACATGAACTCATTTGCCAAATCACTTTCATCTCAGCTGTTCACATTTTCAAAATTGATGTTGATGTATTAACTGCGTCCTAACCACTGTCCCAGCTTTCTCTTGCTTTTGACAAAGGTCTAATTGACTAAGACACAACCAAAAAGCATGCAATTATCCTGTGTTATCAGTGAAATGTATTGTCTTTTGTTAATATCATTAAATATAACAAGCCACTCAAGAGCTCATGTGGTGCATCTACAATGGCAACAGTTTAATTGCCTCTCCAAATTGTGAGTGTTGTTATGCTTGTGGAGGTGTATTTTTTACTTTACCTTTACATTTTATATTTGTATTTGTTTATGCACAGTGAATTCATTGTGCAGCAACAAAGCACTCAATTCTAGAAGTTGTTTACAACATTTGTTCATTCATTGAATTAACTGCATGATTTCACCATAGGGCGCAATCTAAAAACAAAGCTTTTACAACAATTACATATGGCCACCTACTGACCTTTTTTCAAGCACAATCTTCTTAAGTAAACCTCTGCCCTGATCCTAGAGAAGGCCAAAGGGCACTTGCTATTAGTCTTTTTAAAGGCCAAGCAGAGTCAAAGGGAGGCCCAGTGTCTAAAGAAGAGGTGGGTTTCTTAGGAGATATTCCATTAACAAACATCAGATTAGCTGATAAGACATGGGAATTACAAAATTACAAAAAAATAAAGTGGAATTTAAATGATTTGACTAAGGGACAAGGGAAAAGATCACACGTAGGGAAAGACAGCAAAGATTACAGATGATTAGAAATTGAAAGTTAGATTGATGTGGAGATTACTCAAAGTGGACAGAAGACACCTGTGTGGTTTGTGTTTTGCTCACTGTGCTGTTTGTTTCTTCTCAGGATTCCACTGGAAAAATACAGATGCTCAGTTTACTATAATAAAAACAGGAAAAAATACCTGATGTCAGTCACTGGCTCAATCACATTTGCAAAATTTAATCCAGAAATAACTCACAATGATTTATTTTTTTGGGTCTCAGTGACACACATCTCAAAATATAAGGATAAAGCCTGTTAATGATAAATATGTAGTGAGAATGTACAACAAATGGGTGTTGAATATGGTAAACCCTCAAAGTTATCAAAGCATGTTGTAATATCAGTGAAGATATGGTTGTGAATTCTAACTGATTTTGATACTCCAGTAACCAGTGAATTGTTTCTTGGCTGACTATGGGTGTAGAAAATACAAGAGTTGTTATTTTTTGGGTCTCTCTCACTTAACCAATGACAGATCAAGGGGTCAGAAGGTCAAGGAATATTGGTGACATTAAAATATCCTTTATCTAATCCAATATGGCACAAACCACATGACCATTGCAATTAATGACTAAATGAGAAGCTACCAACCAGTTGGTGAAGAAGGAACTCGGTTGAACTATTGCTTTCTTCCTGACAGTGTGTTATCTGTCCATAGGGACTGATTTATAGAGCCCAGGTCCCACTGGACAGCCCATTAACCTTCAAAGGTTCTGGAAGCACACACAGAGACCAGATCATTTAGATCAAATGTCCAAACACACTCAATGACACACATCTCAGAATACAAGGATAAAGCCTGTTAATAATAAATATTTAGTGAGAAGGTACAACAAATGGGTGTTGAATATCGTAACCCCTCAAAGTTATTGAAGGAGATATCAAAGTATGTTGTAATTCAAAATTCAGTGAAGATATGATTGCGAATTCTAACTGATTTTGATACTCTAATAACCAGTGAATTGTTTCTTGGTTGGCTATGGGAATAGAAAATGCAAGAATTGTCACTAATATTAATTTATTCTAGTTTTTACTCTTTTTTTTAATGAACCTAACAAACTTGCGCACTATTAAGGCAAAAATAGTAGCGCAAAGGAAAATACACAAAAGGTGTGTGAAAACACGTTTGACTATTTAAAAATAAGCAAAGCCAGCATTGTGCTCACTATGGATTAATGACATTTTAAGGTTTAATACATTTCTGAAGCTTTTTTGAACATGTCTTTTCAAGTCTTCCACCCCCCTATGAATGAAGTCATGAAGCCACCCCCCTAGGCTATAATTATGCACATAGCCCAAGAATATCAGGCAAAGGAGGTGGAGTATGTGTAATTTACCAAAATACCCTAGAAATTAGTCTTAAACAATGTGACACCTTCTCTTCTTTTGAGGTTCTCTCCACTATTATTACAAATCCGGTCACAAAAAAGGACGCATTTTTATTATGCAACATTTACAGACCACCAGGGCCTTACTTAGAATTTCTGAAAGAATTCAGCGATTTTGCTACAAACCTAGCGGTGTGCAATCATAAAGTTATAATTGTAGGAGATTTCAATATCCATTTTGAGAAGGAAAGTGACCCACTAAAAAAGGCATTTACCTCAATCTTAGACTCTATTGGTATTACTCAAAATGTAACAGGGCCTACACACTACTGCAGCCACACTTTAGACTTAGTTCTGACACTAGGTCTTAACATTGACAAAATTAATATCTTACCGCAATCCTCAGCAATCTCCGATCATTACTTAATTTCATATGAGCTACGTTTTATCCATAATATATGTAAGAACCCTCGCTATTCTACAAGGCGTATAATAAAACCATCTACCGCCCTACAATTTATAGAAAACCTACCAGAACTATCGACCCCAGTTCCAACTCCATCAGACCAAATGGACCTAGATGTACTAACTGATTACCTAGAAAATACCTGTCGATCTACTTTAGAAAAGGTAGCACCACTTAAACATAAAAGTATAAGACAGAAAAAGCTCGCACCATGGTATAACGATAAGACCCGTACTTTAAAACAAACATTACGAAAACTAGAGCGGAAATGGCGATCAACCAAGCTTGAAGTGTTCCATTCTGCCTGGAAGGACAGCCTTATAGAGTATAGAAATGCCCTCACTAAAGCTCGCTCAGCATATCTGGCCTCGCTGATCTCCCATAATAAAAATAATCCGAGAGCACTGTTTAGTGTGTTTTCTAGAATTACAAAAAATCAAGCAGGTTCCGAACAACTAATTCCAGCAACTCTCACCAGTAAAGATTTTATGGACTTTTTTAATAATAAAATTGAGAATATTAGACAACAAACTCTAGCCACAGGATCAAATCCATCCTGGCTGCCACCTGATGTGAATGAAATAAAACATAATATAACTGTAAAAGAAAGACTTGAAACCTTTTGCCCACTCCCACAATTAGAACTAGAGAAGATTATCACCTCCGCAAACTGTACAACTTGCACACTTGATGCAATTCCCACAAAGTTGCTCAAAGAAGTACTACCAGCTATTATTGATCCTCTTTTAACTATAGTAAACTCATCGCTTAGTCTGGGCCATGTACCCAAAGCTTTTAAACTAGCAGTTATTAAACCTATGATCAAGAAACCAAATCTTGATGCTAGTACACTGTCTAATTACAGGCCTATTTCTAATTTGCCATTTCTGTCTAAGATCTTAGAAAAAGCTGTGGCCCAACAACTTAGTTCATATCTACATAAGAATCATATATATGAAAAATTCCAATCTGGATTCAGGCAACATCATAGTACAGAGACAGCTCTAGTCAAGATAACAAATGATCTTCTTCTTGCCTCTGATCAAGGCCACGTATCCCTGTTGGTGCTTCTTGACCTAAGCGCAGCCTTCGATACAATAGACCACAATATTCTCATAGAAAGGTTAGAAAACATGGTTGGAATCACAGGGACAGCCCTATTATGGTTTAAATCTTACTTAACGGAACGTTATCAATTCGTAAAAGTAAACAATCTAAATTCAAATTATTCTAAAGTAAGATTTGGAATTCCACAAGGCTCTATTTTAGGACCATTATTATTTACATTATACATGTTACCGCTAGGCACAGTTATAAGAAACCATGACATTAACTTTCACTGTTACGCAGACGACACACAATTGTATATTTCAGCCAAGCCCGATGACAAACACAGATTAAAGAAAATAGAGGACTGTGTAAAAGACGTGAAAGGCTGGATGTTGCGTAATTTCCTCCTTCTAAACAGCAACAAAACAGAGGTCCTGCTTTTGGGTCCAAAAGTGACAAGAAATAAATTATCAGACTTAATTTTAAATCTAGCTAACTTTCCAGTTAAACCTGGTTCAGCAGCAAAAAATCTTGGTGTCATAATTGACCCGGATTTATCATTTGATCAACACATAGGTAGTATCACTAGGACAGCTTTTTTACATCTTCGCAATATTGCTAAGATTAGAAATGCCTTATCCCTCCAGGACGCAGAAACATTAGTACATGCCTTTATTACTTCAAGGCTTGACTACTGTAACGCACTACTGTCAGGATGCACCAGCAGCAATTTAAGAAAACTTCAACTAGTTCAAAATGCTGCAGCTAGGGTCCTCACTAAAACTAGAAAATTTGAACATATCAGCCCAGTTTTATCATCACTTCATTGGCTGCCTGTTAAATTCCGCATTGACTACAAAATTTTGTTATTAACATATAAAGCTCTACATGGGCTTGCTCCTGAATATCTTCAAGATACAATTTCCTATTATGAGCCCCCACGTTCACTCAGATCACAGAATACTGGATTTTTAAATGTTCCCAGAATTCAGAAGGCCTCAGCTGGGGGAAGAGCCTTTTCTTATAAAGCCCCCCAACTCTGGAATGATCTTCCAGAAAATGTTCGGGACTCAGACACAGTCGCAATCTTCAAATGTAGGCTAAAAACTCATTTGTTTAGTTTATCATTTGGTAGCTAATGCTCCCCCATAGATAAAGGCGGCAGATCCGGGGGGTCCATGGACACAGGGAATTATAGTAAACTGAGATGCTGGTGCTGTCGTCCCGCCGTTTCTCGCGATCACTCAGGTTTGTTGACGGTGGAGCGGAGGGATGCCAGTGTTTCAGGATGCTCCCGTGTCTGTGTGTCCTCCTGGTTCTCTCCTTTTAGTTAATGCTGTCATAGTCAGATCTGCCGGAGTCATTAGCCACACTCTGGAAATTTTCATATTTTCTACTTTACAAACACAAAACAGTTCAAAACTAATTCCATCCCTTTACATCTTTCCGAGTAAACGACTGCCCACCTGTCTGTCTGGACACTGATGGATGACTGTCGAGATCCTCCTCCACGCTTCAGACCAGCTGTCCACGCTCCAGCAACCACCAAGTGCCTTGAAGCTGTCCCTACACTGAAGTTCTCATGGACTACTAACTATCATCACCAGTAGATTGACCAGAGGAGGATGGGTCACCCCTTGTGAGCCTTGGTTCCTCCCAAGGTTTCTTCCTCAGCTGGGGGAGTTTTTCCTTGCCACTGTCGCCCCTGGCTTGCTCACTTGAGGGTTTTACATTTGTCTTTACATTTCATGTCAAATCTTGTCTTACTGGAATTCTGTGAAGCTGCTTTGTGACAACATCAGTTGTGAAAAGCGCTATATAAATAAATTTGATTTGATTTGATTTGATTTGAAGTCTTCAAAATTTTGTTTTTTACTACAAAAGGTAAAAGAATAATAATTTTGAAACAAGACTGAAGTACATTTACTGGCAATTTTTAAACACTCAGTATAGTACACACTTATGACTAGGGTTGGACAATACCAAAGAAAAGCACAACGTCTGTGGTTTGGATGTGCTGTGTTTTGACTATAATTAATACAACACTGAACAAAAAGTCGAATGTAAACAAGAGAGGAACAGGCTCCCAGCAACATTAGAAAAAATATCCCAGCTTTAATACTGGAGCATATTTACAGGACAAGCCTCGTCAATGAACTATGAGAGTCATAATCGTTCATTAATCGTAATCATGGTACAATATGTACAATTAATTGTGATACTGATTTGCGCTCATATCGCCCAGCACTATTAAGTCCTATTGTTGTGGGCTGAGGTTTCTCATCTTCAGTAATGCTCTTACTTTGAGTTCTAACCACACCCCCTTGTGGAGAATCTTTAGCCTGCTAAATGTGCAGCAGTGTGTATTTTAGGCATATTCCTACTGTAAATCTGAATAAAATTATCAGTTTTAAATCCCCTGCCAGTGGGTGCCAAATCAAATCTGCACATTTCAGTTAAACACTATGAAACTGACAAAATGAGACAGTGAAGAAGCCCTTCTAAAGTGAGGTACAGGCTAGACATTCCACTGAGTTTCATATGGAGAATTTGGCTCAGGGAGAATGGCTTCTACTACCTTCTAAGTTGAGGGGCAGGCCAATGATCGTGCTGGGGTTCATGAAGAGAATTTGGCTCAGGCAAAACCCTAATCTTTCATTAAGAGCCAGGGGGAGTGCTAATGATCTGGATGAGTCATGATCCAACAGTAACAACAGCTCCAAGCTTCAATACACATGATAGATCATAATTAGACTCTTACATAAAATCACATGGACTAAATAAATGGATCTAACATGTAGCACTAAGGAAAAAGTGCACACATTTTATTTAAATATTTAACAACAGAACAAATAGTTTAACAGAAGCTAAAGTCTCTGCCAAGTTTTGGATGTAAACAGGAGTGCATGGGCCCTAAAGGTCAAAGAGAGGAGAATGCAGACTCGGCATGCTTTAGCTTATGGCTTTCTAAAAAAAGAAATCACCCATTCCACCTTTATTCTATCAATACTTCATATTTAAACCACAAGTCAAACAACTGAGCTGCTTATTTTCAGGCTATTGCATTCAAATCAATGACATGCAGCGGTTCATGTTTTATTTAAATATGTACTTCTGTGAACTAGTTCAGCTGAACTTAGTTTACCTCTATTGGCATCCTAAGATACAACAGCAGATAGAAAGTGGTGCTTAAAAGGCAAATTGGGACATGTTTAGTCAGTGAACATGTTCAACATCTGACTCACAGAACAGATTCGATCTTCATCATTAATATTTTTCTAATCTGGTATAATTATAATGATAAATATTAAATAATTCATACAGCTAAGAGACAAGCTTTACGATGCTCAGTGTGCAGATTAATAAATGGCTTGCTCAGAAGGCACCCTCTGTGTAATAAATAATATATAAACATTTAATAAAGCTGAAAACAGAGCCACAGCTAAGACTTCATTTATAAATTAATTATTATCCTACTCTATTATGTAAAGAAACAGCTTTACAGTGACAGTAAATCACTGTATACATCTGAAATGTTTTACTATATTAAGTACTACAATAAGACACATTCAGTCTCTTGAATACATTTTTTATTGATTCAGTGAAAATCAACTTTTTAACATTCTTGACATTGTATGCACAAGTGGTGTATTGCAAACACCAGAAAATGCATGAAGAGTGAAATAAGCAGTCAATAACATAGCTGAGCATTACCAAAAACTGTCCTGAATGTACGGACTCAGACAGCTAGGGTTTCTTACTTCATAAATCTAAGAAACCTATCACAATAACTTCTGGGGTGGGGTATTTGAACTACATGCGAGCAGCGGAGGATTATGTAGAGATAGAGGCCATGGCTAATTGCATATTCATAGATCTGTGCATGCTGAAATGAGACCAAGATGTGGAGTTCACATTTTTTGGACAACAAGGGCTTTTTTAATTGGAAATACCTTTTAAAAATGTAATTATGTGGAATGGGATTTGGTTTTAGCTGTTTGGTCATTAAATGGGTAGAGGAACTTAAACTTTTTTCCATAGTAGCCATATAAAGCTATTTCTGCTTGTTTCAGTGGACAACTCTCAGAAAAACTATGTTAAGTTTCCTTTGATAGAGAGAATGGAATAACTATAGAAATATTTATATATTGATTTTTTACCCAATTTTGATATGAAATGTTATTAGACTGTTTAATTCTTTGCACAGACATCTTTGTAGAGAGGTGTGAATTGTTTTCACAGCAAGGATTTCTCACCCTTTGCCTTTCACCACTAACTGCTCACTAGCATCGCAACATAGACTCACAACATTTCACACAGAGAGAGCAAACATTGTCCTAGTTAATGTGATAACACAAATATAACACTTTATTTATCCTGAGGCACAGCTGTATAAATTTGATACAAAAAGAGACATTGAAGGGATATAGATCAGTCAAAATAAGGAGGTGGGGGAAGTCAGAAAAGTCCTTTAAACATTGAGTTACCACCGAAAATTATCTGTACACATATAGCAGATGTACACATAACATTTTCATGAACAGCACCAGTTGGTACTGCACTAATAAGGGTATGAGAATAACAGAGACACTCTCAAATATTTAAATTTATTAAATTAATTAACAACAATCCAAAATAATTTCCATTACATGAGGATTTCCTGCATAAAGAGATTTTAAAGATTTTATCATGATAAAAATTATCTCATTAGAGAGGACCTGAACTCTTGCTTCAGCCAACTTCAGCTGAGGTGGCTCAAGGTCAAGAGAAGTGTTTACAGACACACACACTCATACATGCACAGTTGCCTGGCACAGCAGGCTTCCTCCATTAAAAGCTCACACTTCACAGTCACAGGTGAGGGAGAGGTGCAATGGCGTACTGTGTAGAGGACACACATTGCTTGAAATAACAGTTTGAACCTGATGGCACCAGACTATTCTCCTGAGGGTTTGGTCAATGACCATCAGTGCTCAAAAATTAGTGGAGGTTAGGTTGCTTTCAAACTAGATTTGAGCAGAGTTTGATCTTTATTTAGCCGTTTACTTGAAATTAATTATTTTTTTTTTAAATTATGGATAAGCAGCCTTACACAGTTATACGGCAGCAGGGATTCAAGGGAAAAGGTTGGAGAGAGTAAAAGACAAGATGAAGGAAAATTACTATATACTTTGTCAAAAGATTCAGTCTAATCATGTTTCAGAATTAGCTAAATATATTGTTAAGATGTTTCTCCCAAAATAGTGTGAAATACGTTATGCTTTATCAGTCAAATTGGGATTTGAGTCCCTGTTAGTAATGTTCAAAATTGAAAGTTACCCATTTTGCTCTCTGGTAATGACCAACTGTAGATTTGCAACTTTTTACAACTTTTAAAACACACATGTTTTTTTTAATAGATGTACAAAATGATTTGAGTTAGAATACAACCAGCAATTGTTTGTTTTTAGTTTCAAACATACCAACTGCTGACAATACTGTTCAATTGTGCACACAGAGCTTATATAAATTATATTGAAAAGCAAGATTAACAAACAATAGGTTGCAGTGGTGCAGCTTCTCCTGAGCTTAAGGTCACCATGCTCAATGCCAAGTGATGTCTAAGTGATGACAATATAAGGCCCCCACAGCATTTACTATGAAATAGTGGGTCTCTGTTCATCTCTGGAGTGATAGAACTCTATTCTATGTGATGAGAGGAGTTCAAGTGGCATTTGTGATCCAGAGCTAATAATTCAGCATCAGTACCTGATCTCAGAAACGTCTGTGTGGTAAAGAAAGGGACTCATGCTTCCTGTAATGGCTGTCTGCACATGAGCAGTGTTATTATGGGATATGTGTAGCGGATAAAATGTCTCAAAATGTCTCATAGTGGTTTTCCACATCTGTATAATCCTTGTCCAAACATTAGTTAACACCCAGCTGCTTATAAACCTAAAGGCACCAAGGCCGCTGTCAAGAGCCCATCACAGGAGTAGAAAACTCCCAGCCACTGGGCTGTGGAGCAGTTTCTCTCTAGAGAGTGGCATTTGTGATCCAGGACTAATCATCCAATATCACTATCTGACCTCACTAAAGCTCTCAGGCTGAATACAATCATATTTTCACGGTAATGTTCCAACATCTATTTTAAGCCTTCCCAGAAGAGTAGAGACTGATAATGCAGGTAAGAGGGAGCAAATTCAATCAGCATTTCTTGTCCACTTATGAGTAATACACCCCACTGGCTGTATACTGCATTAAAAGTTTTAATTATTTCATAATTATTACTTATGTGAAATATTATAACAAGTCAAATGATTTTGTCCAGCCTTAGCTTGTATGTTTGGTTAAAATGTAAATGTACTTCCAGGTTAATAATTTTAGTACAGAATAAGCTCACTCAAGCTCATATGGAAATCATTGCTGTCATACTTCTGTCCAGTACTGGATGTGGAGTACTACCGACGTGTGCTGGATGGATCCAAGATTGAGATCCCCCTGAGGGTGCCTATATTCCTCATGTGCTGATTATCCTCTGCCATAAATTACACCCAGGTGATTAATCATATGACGCCACACCATGGGATTAATTCAGCTGCCTTGGCCTATGGTCCCTCACACTCAATCACTCACATACAAATAAACAAATAACTCCACACACAAACCAAATGTGAGGGTAGTCGCCACTAACAAGCAGACACAAGGATGTGCACACACTCTCTAATGAGTCACAGATTAGTTCATGAACAGAGATTCATTCCCATGACCACTTTAACATGGCTTGACTGAAGGGTTGATTAGACTGCGCAGGTGTCAGGAAATATGTCAGTATCTCAGAATTTCACTGCAGCATGTTACGTCCACTCAGGGACACCAGAGCATGACTAGGTCTATCATAATGCAGCATGTATGTTTGTTACAGCAAGGCTTACTGTCCACAACAACAGCCTAGAAAATAATGCTGTCTCCATCACTTCATGTCTTAGTTATCTGTCCATACGTATAAGATTATTTTTGGAAACTGGAATTTGGAATATTTTGTAAGTTTTTAAATGAGAAACACCGCACTAAATGTACATGTAATTCACTCATTCAATCACTCACATTTAACAAAACACTTAAGAAGAGCTATTTTAACCGATAAAGTATGTTATATGCCAAAGCATAAAGTATGTCAGAAATCACATTTTCAAAGGAATATAGCAGAATGCTGATCGGCAAATAGGGAATGGGAGAAAATGGCTGAAATTTCATTTTATCCTACTATATGTATATTAGCTCCTGCTAAGAAAATATACATAATGCTCGCACAAGCCTAGAGGCTAATACAGTATAATGCCTCCTGTCTCCCCAATAAATGTTAATTAAATATTTGCTAGATATACCCTACTACAAGATATTAATCTCATACAGAGCTAATGGAACATGTATGATTATAAATATATAAAACCCCACTCTGTGACTCTCCACTTTCACCTTTTCATGGGTGGTTTTTCAGTCACAGATTATGCCTAGTCCATTATTTAATTAAACTACATGGTTGTCTATATAATAGTTGATGGCATTTTCATGTTTACAATATATTTCACAATGTTTAATTTTTCTGAAAACCTGAAAAAGCTGAAATAAACAAAAAACACTAGCAAAAAAGCAGAGTAGTGCCAAATTAAATAGAAAAAAAGGTAGTATCTGGTAAAACATCCATCGGTAATTAATAAAACTTGTGATGAAATATTAATTGGTGAAAGGTGATGGGGGGTGGGGGATCAGTTTTCATAACACATTGTAGGGTTATTATTGACCAAAGCAGCTTTGACAACCACTGTAAACAGCTGGAACAGGCCTTTACTGTAACCTAAAACAGATGTCTGTCACTTACACAAACATTAATGACACTAAGACTTTTTATTTAATGGGAACATGTGATGAGGAATACACCTATCTTCTATGTCTCCAATCCCTCTGTATTTTGCACGTAACACCTGCATCTTGTCACCAGCTCTTCATTCTGCTATGTTTAAGGAAATATACTCCACTGATTCTCAGTACTGCAAATCAGCTTTTTACTGGGACCTTGTCTATTGCATTTAGCATGTTGCCTTGGTTTGTTAGCATTAGCCTTTTTTTTGTTTACCTAAGCCCTATGATTTTTCTACCATAACATTTTCTGCCTTTTAGTTACTGGGTTGGGTTTTTTCTTGTTATTCTCTTCTGCTGTCTATTTTAATATATACCCGCACCAGTGATTCAGCTGGTCTTTTGCCACCCCTTCCTTATGCTGACTTAAGCTATACATATTTTTTCCTGTGAAACTTTTCTTAACAAGTGAACATCAGTTTGTTTGCAGAGTGTTTCATTCTGTCAACAAACTGACATGGAAACACATAAAAAATGAATGGTCTGGCCTATTGTTTGGGTGTATATAGCTCAGTTTTTATCTGCCATCTTTAGAAAAGATGTAAAGTATGATTCCATAGGCAGATCAAAACCACCTGCTCTGGCAGGGGAAAACTGCAGATTTTGTAATGGCTGACAGAGGAAACACGTCAAAGGTTAAAAGACATCCTAGATTCAGCAACACGGTTTTCTCAAGACTACATCGCTCAGAATGCATATTCCTAATATGTGAGCATGTCATCTTTTTTAGTAAGGTCTAAACTAGGCCAACGAATACACTGTAATTTTTTACACCCTAGAATTTGCACACATCAGGGTTCTTGTACTGAGTCTCTAATCCTTGTTGGTGAACAACCTCTTAAAATACACAGCCATTCAAGATGTTTGTAAACATGCTATCTAATGAGTGAAATCAGCTACTTTATTGTAGAGCCCTTTGAATATTTGTGACAGATGAAAATTAAAAGGAAAGCATAGTATACTGGAGCATCTGTACATGAGCTTCACTATGCCCAATGCCAATCACTGGCCAGAGGAGTATAAAACCCCAGACAATTGGCTGTGGAGCAGTGGCATTATTTTCTGGGAAGTGATTGAATACCATTCAGTGTCTCTGGGATGAGCACTGATGTTTGTGATCCAGACTTATTCATCCAACATCAGTACTTGACCTCACAAATGATACTCCATAATATTAACCTTTATTTCTGATGAAATACTGCAGGGGCAAGTGTTTTGGCCATATAGTGTACTTCACAATACTCACCTATTAAGTAAATGCTAAATTTATCATTAGTGCAGTGAGAGTCTGGTTTATAAAGTTAGTTTTTTCCCCTTTCTTATATTTTTTTAAGGAGTATTAGTGCAAGTGACAACAGGTTTTTCACATGAGGACAAGATCACATCATAATCAGTCATTAACCCTAGCCTAGTTTTACATTATTTTAAATCATATATTGTCTTATTAGGAGAATGCTGGTGCAGACAGGAGAGTGACAGGTGAAGGTGTGATTGAGAAAGTGAGTGAAGTGAGTTCCAAAAAGGATAAGTGAGGAAAAAGTTTTCTCAGTACTACTTTGTCTGAAATATAATATACAGTATTTTATCAGAAGTACCCTGATGCAGAATTAGAAGATACAGGAGAAGAAGCTGCAGGGTGTGAGGTGAGGTTTTAAAACTGATTCATGAATATAATAGAATAAACCCAGAAATTAGGTCAATAAACAGAAATAAGGCAGTATGTTTAGTTTCTTATGAGCCTCTTATTTGTCTTTCATAATTGTTTTCAAGTGGCTATAAAGTTCTATGACCTCAGTGGCAGGGACCAAATATCTGACTTCCAACAGACTTAACATTCAGATAGCCCTAGATTTCAGATTCCCACACACATGAATAAGATTCAGTAATTTCATGACTTGCATAGTGCACTACATATGTTCTCTGTTTTTAAAAATAAATAGATCCTTTGTTTTTTTTTTTTATTGAGATCTTCCTCTCTCCATTTTGAACTGTGTTTTGCCAGTCCAGTAGGGGGCCATAGTACCTCTTAAAAAGAAGCATCAAAACACCCAGATGCATGAGGTGTTAATCCGAAATCACTACATACTCCCTATGTAGTGCACTACGCAAGTCATGAAATTACTGAATCTAGATATTAATACTGAATTATATATTAATAATACAACATCATTTATATTTATTCCTATGTTGGAATCTGAAATGTAGTGCTATCTGTATGTACAGCATTTTCAAAAATCCCCAACATTTGCAGGCTGTTTTCATATGGATGGGAGGCCAAATCTCCAAAATAAATGGATCTGTGTGGAAGGGGGTCTTAGAGATTCCTTTGCTGCCAACACACCTGATGCAACTAACAAGCTAATTTACAACCCCTTCTGAAGTTGAAGAGGGTGTGAGGGAGGGACTCACAGTGATTTATGGCTGTGGTCGGAGTGGGAAGGCGAAGAAGTTTGAGAAGAGGGAAGAGACAGTGCCATACAGGATGATGCTGTTATGCTGCTGCTTTTTCAGAACAGGTGCAAACAGCAGGGGCAATGAGGACGGACGCCACACAGTGCCTTTCTCTCTATCAACTCTTCCTCCCCTCCTCCCATTCATTTCTCTCCCTCTCTGCCCACTGTTCCCTACCCCCACCCTCCCGTGCGATCCACTGCCTACCAAAGCCCTGTCACTGACAAAGTAAATAAAATGTCATTTCAGATGTTAAAAAATAATGAGCAGGGACTGAAGCTGCAACAGTAACTAATCAGTATGTAAAACTGATATTGTTACACACAGATGTGCTGATTACCAGAACGGTCTGCTGTGAGTGACATCTTATTTATGCACACTAGCAAACACCCAGTTCTACCAAACGTGCACACATGGGTACACTCAGCATAACACCGAATGAAATCTGCCTCTTTTTTTGCATGTACTGTAGGTGGTGTCTTCTTTGTAAATGACACTGCAGTTTCTAAATTGTTGGCGCAATCTGAGGGAGTTCTTCAGAGTTGACATTTTCATGAATTTTAAGTTTGTCCATTTTGCCATAAGCATTTAGGCACATAATAAATATTTTGGAAAAATGTACTCTGGTCAGATCAGGTAAAAATACCTTTTTATTGGGTCACAATCCTCAGAACACATCCACAATAAAGTATGAAGATGGGAGCATTATAGTACATGACACAGTACCAACTCTGTAAATGCTACTGAGGTATAACATGCTGTAGAATGGGACATTAAAGGAGTGATGTACTGGGACGTATAAGAGAGAAATCTAATCTCATTCCAAATTTACCTGAGGAAAAGATGGGCATGCAGACAGTTTGACTCCATACTTTTTTTTCTAATAAAGAAATCTAAGGCATCTCTTGACTTGAATCCTGTTGAAGCAGGTTTTGAAATGTTGAGTTTATATTTGAGACCTTAGGGAATTTCATATCTTGGACTACAGATCTTTCCAACAACAGCACTGCCACTTACTGTTCAAACAATTTACATTTTTTGAAGTATATTAAACCTAAATAAGTCGGTACTTGCTTCTGCTCTCTGTGAAAAAGAAGCCTTGAAGAAGCCTAGCATTTTCAAAAGATATTTTATTATGTATTACCCTCCACTCTCATTATAACTCCTCAATCTGGTGTAGCCTAGAGGTCTGTGCATTCCTCTTTTGAATCTTGGTTCAGCACAGGGCTTCTTCGTGCTCTTAGGGAGTGTTTTCTGGCAGTGTTGCCCTCAGCATGCTTATAGCAGTCTGGAGTGGATTTGCTGCTTTGAGTTGAATTTTTGCTTTGAGGGTGTCCATTGCCTTTTGTAATAAGGACTATACTCATACATTTGAATGGAACTGAACTGAATGGAGGAGCATGGGATCAAACTTATGACTGAAGAATACACAAAAATAACAAAAATAAAAATAATGTTTTTTTCTGATTCTCTGACATGGTTTGAAAATGTGCGTCTTAGGCTTCAGGGCAGAAAATGACAGTTTTAGTGCAAAAACAACCAGAAGCACCAGCATTGTTGTGAAGTGTATAAATGAAGAGAAACCCAAGCGTGTTCTCTGAACACATTTAATTTATTACACATATAGCCACGCCAGCTGCTATGATGCTATGATGCTTTTGCATGCACAAGGGTGTGGGATCTCAATCTGACAGTGTTTCCATGGTGATAGGAGAAGGGATTTTCTTCTCTTCCAGTAGCACTGTGGAAATCCCCTGTGGGAGGTTCAGCATCACTCTTTAGAGACAGAAAGCACTTGGCTGGTGTCCATGTCCACTCACATGCACTAGCCCTCAAAATTTGAAGAAACCTATTTTTCAAATATGATTTGTAAACACACTTCCTTGTTGGGTGCAAAAGCTTAACTTACTAAAGACAAAAGGTGGGTGAGATGTACAATAGAATAAAATGTGCAAATATTTTTATGAGTCTTGATATGTTGGAATAGACATAAAACCTTATATTGCCATAATAAGAAAAAAAAGAGTACAACAGTCTATAGTATATGCTTGTGCTGTAATAAATTCAGTTTAAAAAGACAAATTATATTCTTTAATTAAATATGTAGTTGGTTCGCGTTGTTAAAGCAGTGATAATATGCATCAACAAGCTTATGATAACAATTTATCATGTTAACGACTAACATTATAGACTAAACATGAATGTTTAAAAAAACAATATCATGTGTATTCGTGAAAATTATTGTCTAGTACTGTGCTTGGACCAATGTCTACTCTTTTCAACCCCTTGTTTTGATGTCACCACTCATTTGTTGTCAACCGTTTTAGGTATTTATCACTCTGGGATTTTTCATATTTCCTTAAATTCGCTTTGAAACATACTTGCATATAAAATGACACCCACGTGTTTCATATCAAAATATTCAGCACAGTTTCATCTGTCTCTATAACAAGGCCCCTTGTGACCCAGAGAACTCTGAAAAGAGATCTGGCCCTAAAGCAGAAAAGTTGAGGTCTAATTTTAGAATTTTTTCTTATCCCTTGTAAAAACATGAATTTATTCATGAGTGTTCATTCGTTAGTTTTGCCCCAAATGTATATGGTCACAGGAAAATGCCTGAGTGGTAGATGATGTGTTCCTTACGTATCTCAGCCCCTCATCATAGCCTCATAACTCCAGATGTGAGTCTAGGGAAAAGTGATATTCCAATTAATTTTTTTCCAGCTGTCTGTGCTGATTTAAGTCTCAAAAATATCTCATATCTGTCTTCATAACTGTATGTTAGCATTAAATAACAGTAACACAAAAAACAAAACTGTTGAGCACCAAACTGAGCATTGCAAAATGTACCTCAAAAAAACTCACATGACTGTGACTTTGCATTGATCACATACAAATCAGAGACTTGTTCGCTGCTTTGGTTCACATTTTTGATAGTTTGGACCTGTGTTGTTGCCTACACAATGTTTGTTTGTTATTGTATTATCCATGTTCCAAACTCTAGCTCTCTAGATTACACTTATCTTTGAATTCTGCACTTATAATTGGTTTGACTGTGTATCTAGTATCCTTTTTTACAGTTTGATGGCTTGGATATTTGAATTTAGTTGGTTTTAATCTGTTTTTTTTTTCTTCTCTACAGCTGACAAGCTGCACTAGGTACTTTTGGAGGATTTGGAGGACTTCTCGTGTGGAAAATTTGGAGGAAAATACTCATGTTCACAAGACATCTCTTGTGCCTAAAGACACCCTCCCTAGGCAAATAAATCTAATGATTGTGAGCACCAAGAGTATTCTAAAGGAAACTCAGTATAACATGGACACATTTTCCAGCGATAAAAAAGAGAGGGGTTGTGGGTTCCAGTCCCGCTCCAGGAGAATGTCTGTGAGGAGTTTGGTGTGTTCTCCCCATGTCCGCATGGATTTCCTCTGGGTGCTCCGGTTTTCTCCCATGGGCCAAAAACACAGGTTGGTAGGTGGATTGGCGACTCAAAAGTGTCCCTAGGTGTGAATGTGTGAACGTGTGTCACCCGGCGAAGGACAGACACCCCCTCCAGGATGTGTTCCCACCTTGCGCCCAGTGATTCTGTATAGGCTCCGAACCCACCACCACCCTGAACTGGATAAGCAGTTACAGACAATGAATGAATTAATTAATTTATTAAGTTGGATCTTTGGGGGACTTGCTTACCATGTGAAGGTAAAAATTTGTCCATACATGGTAAATCATTAAATTTGAAGGTGAATAACAGTTTATGGTTAGGGTAATGAAAGGATTATGGTTAGGTTTGGTTTGGCAAGTATTAGCAGTGGTTACGTTTAGGTTAATCCTTCATGAAACAAATGTACATCAATGTAGTGTCGCCACAATGCATAGATACAAGTGTGTGTGTGTGTGTGTGTGTGTGTGTGTGTGTGTGTGTATGAGAGAGAAAGAGGGGGATGTGCAAATTACTGTGAACTGGTGGCTGTGCACACTATCCTCTGTCATTAAATGAATGATGGTTTTTAGATTGGTGCGGTCACTCCATGTGATTGCATGTGAGGCTGTGTTCAAGAGTTGCGCTGTTGCCATGGCGCCAGTACACTGTAGGCACCAGAGCGTTTCAGCTCGCCTGAGGGCAGAAAACCTCAACATGACTCTCTCTCTCTCTCTCTCTCTCTCTCTCTCTCTCTCTCTCTCTCTCTCTCTCTCTCTCTCTCTCTCTCTCTCTCAGAGAAAGGGAGCGATCATTGCCAAGGCTGGCCCTGCCACCCACAATCACCAAAGCTGTCCCACAGTACAACACAAGACTCCAGCGCAGCAGAGCTCGAGCAAATCACCCAGCCACACTCCAGCCCTGCGTGCTTCTACTCTCCAAGTCAGTTCACAGTGTCTTTACAGAAAAGTCAATGTAATACGCTGACTATATTATTTTAACATTTCTTTCCATTATTTATTTATGTATTTATTTATTCATCTTCTGGAATCACTTACAGGGTGCCAGGCCATCTCAGAGAATTCTATAATGATTGGCTCTTATATTATTATTATATATATATTATTCGTTCATTCATTGTCTGTAACTGCTGAGGGATGTGGTGGTCCAAAGCTTACCTGGAATCAATGGGCACAAGGTGGGAACACACCCTGGAGGGGGCGTCCTTTGAAGGGTAACACACATTCACACCTAGCGTCACATTTGAGTCACCAACCCAAGCGAACACGGGGAAAACACACTAAACTCCAAGACAGTCACCCGGAGTGGTCCTCGAACCCACAACCCCAGAACCCAGGAGCTGTGTGACAGCAACACTACCTGCTGAGCCACCGTGCTGCCCTATATATTATTATTATTATTATTATTATTATTATTATTATTATTATTATTATTATAGTTTTACCTGTTGTATGTACACTTCTGAAATTTTGCAGTTCAGTACAGGAAAATAACATGTCTATTTTACAATCAACCAAACTTAGGTATACCTTTGATTCACATTTATTTTAGTTTTGTAATTAAGTATATTATTGTTGATCCACTGATCTCCCTGATGGGAGAGAGCAGCCAAGAGTAAAAGAAGAAGAAGAAGAATTAAGTATATTATTGCCTTTAATTTGTAAGATCCACTCAAGTCAAATTAAAACAAAATTCCTCTTCTGCTAATAAACTCAGAGGGCAAGTCAAATATGTAACAATTCAGAAGAATGAATGCTATTGTATGTACTGCAGTTAGTGATACATCTATTGTCTTGTCTACTGTTCTATATCTACTTGGAAACTGTGGAGTGAAAATTGGTAAACAAGAAAAATCGAATTTACAATCCATGAAGAAATGTAACTCCATCGATCGGTCTACATGCTGGCGGTGCTTGCTATCTTGCATGCATTCTGAAAAAAACAATGCCACTAACGAGTTAATATGCTGGTAGGTGTTGCTAGGTTACAGGGGAATATGGTGTTGTCCTGATCAAGACTGTTCAGTATTTAATGGTCATCACATTATGTGGGCATCTAATCATGTTGCAAATCTAGAGCTAAATGTGGAACAATGGCAAATTTTGAATTTGCACATTAGAAGGTGTTTGTCCCTCTGTTTCAGTGAGGTACAAATGAGAGATAATTAAGCTAAATGTAATAGGGGTATTTGATCAAATACGGGCCATGGTAGACATTGGAGGCTTAAAACACTCTTGTGTCCTACTATGAGCCCGAATACAATTAGACTGGATAAAAACAAAATATTCTTAATGATGTACAGCACAGTGAGGGTGGGCCGTGAGGAAGCGTATCAAAGAAGAGAGATCATCTGTTTGTCCCCTCAAGATGTGCAAAGCAAGGACACTGATGCTTGTAGCTAGTGTTAGGAGCTTGGAGCTAAGCAACTCTTACATAGCCACTAGTAGTACTACCACTAGACACACACACACACACACACACACACACAGAGCTGCCGTCGGCATTCAGGCCTTACTCTCACCTCTAGTGGTGTGACAGCTTGGGATAGAAAGGCCAAGGCAAGCAACAAGAACACAGGCTGTGAAATGGAGACAGCTCCTTACAGTCTATTTATAAACTCCCACAAGGAACAGGCTAAGAGGGGTAAAGGTGTCAGGGGGGATAAAAGCAATCGCTCCTCCTTTTATACCGACTTTGAGCTCTAGACCCTAGAGAACAGACAAAGTAGCACACAAATGACATTACCATGAACTAATCAATAGCTTAAAAAGACAAATCCTTTTAATGTACTATTGATTGACAAGTAGAGTAAGGGAACCTTGCTTTTACACACTGGCCTAATTCCCATCCTTCTCTAAAAACACACTGGATTATCCTTAATACACTGTGTGTTTGTGTGTCTGTACACAGGTAAGTGTTAGGGTAGAGACATACTTGCTGTTAATTACGTGTTTGCGTACGCATCATGGCTGCCCCATGTGCCCGTTTTGCTCGTAGGTTGTGCACTTCCTCAGAAATTAAAAGCTACATGTACGCAAGGTGCAGTACATGCATAAAGAGTAGGGGCAGGGCAGGCATAAACCACATTACAATGGTGGAAAGTTTTGAAGAAGGCTGTGTCACAGCCAAGTCCGCAATTACATGTCTTTCTCTGGTCTGCCCTCTCATGGGAGCCTCCAGTTACAAGTGTAGCACATAGACAAGTATGTGAACAGTTACTTTCACTACACAGACTGCTGTCTACGCGAACACATTGCCAAACAGCAAGTATATTTGTACCCTGAGGCTACAAAATACATTACTTGCTAATCTTTATTTTTGCACCTGTATTCACTGGCACAAGGCAATAACACAAACAGGAGAGGGAACCAGTCCATTACACACTCACCTATGGACACTTATGAATAGCAAATCCACCTACTAACATGTTTTTGGATTTTGGAAGAAAAGAACAGAATTCATAGGAAACTCATATACACACGGAGAACACACAACACTCCTCACAGACAGTGACCTGAAGAGGGTATTGAAATCACAACCCCAGAACACATTTTTTCACTTTTGTTGCCACATTCTGTAATTATATTTAAGCTAAAATCCCAATGTAACATAGACATCACAACAACACACAATTTTGTAACTTGTATTCCAACATTTTGTTCTTAAAATGGGATCAGAATGGGTCCCATTTTATGCAACTTATGATAGGTTACTAAAGCATTTGAATGGTTAAAAATGTTCCAAGACACATTTAGAAACAAAAATATGCTTTTAAAATAAACATTCTTATGGCTTCTATGTACTCAGCAAGCACAGCTTAAGTGAAACGAACACAAATTCACAAAATGTCATTTGACTACATACAGGACATTCAGTAAAAGTCACTTAGGGATATCACAATTTAAAGTAAAAAATAAAGGTGTGGTGGGGATCTTTCCAGACATTCTAAAGTATTTGTGGGTTAAGTATGCAATGATAATGAGAAAAAACACTACACTGACCAATAACAGATGTTTCTCACATGTTTTAAGCAGACTAATGTAGGGTTTGCTGATACCACAAGGTACTGTAAATCACAAACAGATTATTTAGATATGTAGTCACAATGTGGCATTTTCACATTTTGTATTTATATCATTCAACTTTAATGTGTGTGGTTTGTTTTCCTGTTCTTTCATTGTTTACATGATCACTGTTAGTTCTGAACAGTTGCCAAAAGTAGACCCAGAAAGGACTGAGTATATTTCTCTATACGTATGTGTGTGCGCGTGGGTGCATCAGGAGCAGGATGGAGGAGGTATATTTCTGCTGCACTGGGCACTTCTGTATGGCCTAGTCAAGGTCAGCCAATCAGTTGAGAGCCAGAGCCTGTGGAGGAAGAAATCTGAACCAGCACCACAATACAGTACAACCAAAACCATATACACAGACTAAGGATCCATCAGAATTAAGAGTCATTCATTCATTCATTCATTATCTGTAAGCGCTTATCCAGTTCAGGGTCACAGTGGGTCCAGAGCCTACCTGGAATCATTGGGCACAAGGCAGGAATACACCCTGGAGGGGGCGCCAGTCCTTCACAGGGTAACACACACACACTCACTCACTCCTCTGGACACTTTTGAGTCACCAATCCACCCACCAATGTGTGTTTTTGGATTGTAGGAGGAAACCAGAGAACCCAGAGGAAACCCACACGGACACGGAGACAACACACCAAATTCCTCACAGACAGTCACCTGGAGCGGGATTCGAACCCAGGTGTGTGACTGGGACACTACCTGCTGCGCCACCGTGCCACCTCAATATTTTATTATCTGTTCTTGTAATCAGGAGCCAAGAGAAGTCTGAACCATAGAAGGTGACGCAAAGGCTACTACAGCCACTTCAAAACTTCTGCAGAATTAAAGGTAACCGCTGCACTGATGATGATCTTATCCGTATTAATTTTTTGTTCAAGGCATTGTTTACACTTGGCATTAACATCTGATCTTCTGATCATCCAATCATGAGTATTTATGCTTAACTTTTTAATATGTACTTTCTGCACCCATACGTTGATTGCAATATTTAAATTACATATTGTGCTCTACAGTTGTCCTCCAGTGTATAAGCAAAAAGTACTACTATGTTTCCCTACTGAAACATAAGGTCTGTCCCAAAACTAGTGAGCTGCCTAGATAGGCACTAACTGCAAAGCAGAGCTGTGAACCTTCACTGGTCTCATGATTCGATTCGATTGCCGTTAACATGTCAACGATCCAATTTAATTCAATATCACAATACACCATGACGTGACATCAGTTTTCTGTATTACTTCACGTGGTTTTGTTGTCATCAACAAATACTAACAGTAAATATCCCTTTTTTATTTAACAAAGCTTGAGTATGAACACAGCAGACAACAGTAGTTATGACGAAGTGCAACAAATTTGTCAACAAATCAGAGCATTTCTTGAGTATGGCAACATCTGAAACAAGCTGGAATGCAGTATATATATATATATATATATATATATATATATATATATATATATATATATACAGAAACACTGCAATTTAAAGTGTATTTGTGCTGTAAACGGTAACTGAATGTAACCATGATGTAAACAGGATATGTGTAAACAGTACACTCATTTTCAGTATATCATTTTCAGTCCATCAAATCAGTGTGTGTGTGTGTGTGTGTGTGTGCTTCTTCAGTCCAGTCTCAGTCTCTAGATGTTCAGGAGTCTGATAGCATGTGGGAAGAAGCCGTTACGGAGTCTGGATGTGAGGGCTCAAATGCTTCGATACCTTTTTCCAGATGGCAGTAGGTTGAAAAGTGTGTGTGAAGGGTATGTGTGATCTCCCCCGATGCTGAGTGCTTTGCGGGTGCAGCGAGTGGTGTAAATGTCTGTGATGGAGGGAAGAGACACACCCATAATTTTCTTAGCTGTCCTCACGATCCGCTGGAGGGACTTGCGATCTGCCACAGTGCAGTTTCCAAACCAGACAGTGATGCAGCTGGTCATGATGCTCTCGATGACTCCTCTGTAAAAAGTGGTGAGGATTGGAGGTGGGAGACCTTTCTTTCTGATGTTACTGGTGTTAGTGGACCAAGGTGAACACCAAGGAATTTGGTATTCTTGACAATCTCCACAGCAGAGTTGTCGATGTTCAGCGGCGAGTGCTCACCCATTGTTTTTCTGAAGTCTACAACCATCTCTTTGGTTTTGTCCACGTTCAGAGACAGGTTGTTGACTTCACACCAGTCAGTTAGCCGCTGCACCTCCTCTCTGTATGCTGACTCGTCGTTCTTATTGATGTGACCCACCACAGTCGTGTCATCAACTTGATGATATGATTTGAGCTATGCATCGCTGCACAGTCATGGGTCAGCAGTGTGAACAGCAGTGGACTGAGCACACAGCCCTGGGGGCTCCAGTGTTCAGTATAAACAGTAGAGAGCAGGTATTACCTTTTGTGTAAAGTGGCAACGGGATCTTGTATCATGGCTCCAGTGTCTTTAATAGGTGTTGAAACCTGGTGTTGACGGGATACGGCTGTAAATCCTTCACTATAAAGTTTCCCACAGCATGGGTTATTTTCTTCCCTTTGGTTAAGTTGGCCGGTATTGTGGACAGGATCATATGAATTCTTGGTTGTGCTGGGTCTGACTTTTCTCGGGCCGGTTTTGTTGTTAGCAATTCAGGATAGAAACTGCTAACGTCATTTCTTAAGTTGGTGGTGTTCTTGACATATTTAATTTTTGTGTAGCAGGCTTTACACAACCACATGTGACTTGTCCAGTTTGCGCTTACCAGTTGTAGAATCCAAAATGTTTGCATATGATGACTTTAAAAATTTTTGGTGCATTTTTATATCAAGCTTGCGACCTCTCTCCGTCATTTATGCTACGAATGATGTCATCATGTTATAATCGATTATAGTCTCCTACGTCTGCATCTCGATGCACTGATTATATGATTAATATCAACACCCCCACTGCATAGAGAGCTATTTAAGTAGACTGCATTCTAATGGTTCTCATGGTGCAGATTATTGAGACGCTCTAGTTAGAGAGCAATTGTGTCACGGCTTGTTCCAGCCCACCGCACGCAACCAGTGTTTTTTTTTTTTTACCTCAGTGGCTAGCGTCGCCTCAGATTCAGTGCTTTGGATTCTAATCTTCCTGTTATTGTCACAATTTTAATTATTTTTGCTCTTTGAAAAGAGTAAAATGGACGGGAGTTGTTCTTGCATTGCATCCTGGGATTGCCTTTGTGGCTAAGGAAGGGTTCAATGCTGCTTTAAAATTCTGCAAAATTAAGATATTCTAGTATACAGCACAATAAGCTATCTAAGAATTGGGACAGTCTATGTGTCAGGACCGCAAATGCTCTCTAGCGTAAAATGCTCTCTAGTTAGACAGTTCACTACATTTTGTGAAAGACCCACAAGTCATGAATGCTGACAAGCTACTATATGATTTTACAAATGCAAATCCTCAGGATAAAACTTAGATCCAAACACACCATAATGTTATTCACAGTAATACACTCCCCACACCTTCTATTTTCTAAAGATATATATATATATATACATACATCAAGAGATCATCTTTAATACAAGTACCCTGAAGCATTTTTAAACTCTAAAATATATAATCTGTGTGCCTGAAATCAGGGAACAATAATTTGTGGACTCTCTGACACTTGATTGCATAAAACATCTTTGACTTATTTCAGGCACACAATTTATAATTAAGATCCAAAATCTTAGCAGAAAACAACACCCTGCTGTGCCTGGGAATAGGACTTATAGTAATAAAATCTGTGCAAATCAGACTTCTGAAAAGACTTTGGACTCAGCATTTGCTTTTCATCATCTTAATGAATTTGATTATAGACTCTAAAAGAACTGCTTTAAGGTTAGTCCTTTTGCTTGGAGCCCAGGAGAGAATTTTAGAGATAAGTGCTATAGTTTGCAGGCAGATAATTTTTCATATTATGTTTTAGTGTATGGAATAACAGTTGGTATGTACCACTCTGGGCATAGACCATTAACATGGGAAAGTAATGGCACTATGCCGCAACTGTGGATGTAATCATCAGCTTCAGAGGGACTTTCTAGGCTTCAAGTCTTGGTTTCTCCCAGCACAGTCAGGTCATCCAAGACTGCAATAAGTCCATTACGTAACTCAATAATATAGCGTTATCCCACGATAACACCTTTCCTCTCTTATGGAAAAAAGGCAAGCACTGCAGTGAGCAAGTGTATCTTGAAAAAAATCAATAAAGCTGATTAAAACTCCAAGACACATCACTGCACACATGGGACCCATCGATATTCAGCATGGCCTCATTTCAATCATGGGCTTAAGAGAAGTAGGAAGAATTAATGAAGGAAGTAAAACCGCCTGATATTTTCAAGGGGAGAAGTACAGCATGTCTTTAGTTCATGAGGGAAGAGTTGTTTTTAGGTCAAAACCGGAACTTGGTCAAACATATTATTAAAGAGTTTGAATAATTCAGATGACCTGGAATGAAATAAGATCTGAACCTTTTGAAATTTCAGAAGCCTTGTGCAAACCACTATGAATAATGAGAATGATGTATGCAATGTGAATCTTGGCCAACCATGCTCTCTACTGAGTGTAATAGTTTGTGTAAACTAACTGAAAGCATAACAAAGTTTCTAAAGCCGAAAGCATACATTTCCTTTAACTTTTAATTTAAACAGAGACATTGTATATCTGTTATAATGGGTGTAGTACTGATATAAAAAATCTGAGATATGACCAAATCACTCAATCTGATTAAATTAGCAGCACTTCAAATGTTATGTCATAGAAGTGCATTCTGACTGGATTTCTTTTTACTGAATGCTGTAGCAGTGTTTTAAGTAGACGATATGAGATGCAAAACCAAGATCATACACCTTTGTTAAAGGCGAAGTTCATGATTGTATCGTAATCAAAAATCACTAAATGTTGAAAAGCATAGGTGGGCAATACTGACTTATTTTTGCTGTTTAAGATCAACTTAGATGGAAGTCCAAACTCAAGCTCAATACATTAAAGAAAGTGCTAAAAAACTAAACAACTCAAGTTACAAATGAAATTCTGTGGTAATTCTGTGGAATAAAAACTTACATAAAAGTTCAATTTCAGCCACGTACAAACAACAGTCGTCATTTTCCCTCAACCTTACTGTTCCACCTTAAAATATGCATTTTAAACACTTTTAAGTGTTTAAAATTTAAATTCTATCACATGTGAAATAACTTCAATAGAAAAACACTTTTCAACATTTACTATCTTAAATTTGAAAAGATGTATGGCTGTTTATATCTTATATCATATATGAAACAGTGACTAATGTATGTGCACTTATCTTATGTACTTTTTTTAAAAATGTATTTATTTATTTTGCCACATATAGATTTACTAGACTTTATAAAAAAAAAATAATAATAATAAAATCAGACTTTAGACATTATTACCCCTCGATCCTACTGTACACCACCACTGTAAAGCTAAATGAATTAGTGAGTTTTTCCACATGAAAACACATTGAATGACTATGATTCAATATTCATAGAATAAATAGAAATTTTAAAAAGTCAGTGGAATGCCTCTTTAAAAAGTTGTAAACACCAATGCTGACCTACTGCTTTTAAAGCACTGGCCTTGTTATGATGCTTGTTCAGAATTCTCTTCTTTCTTATAATTTAATTAAGCAACCTGGATGGTTTATGGGGGATGAATTTTGGAACTGAAAATGCATTTTTATCCAATCACTTAAGCTTCTGACGACTATAATCTACATTAGCTGCCTCCATCACTTCACTTTCCTTTTTTCACAAATAGATATAAAAAACATATTTTGTTTTTTAGTATATTTTGTTTGGAGTTAAAAGACTGTTTAGCAGCAATTCAGTTCAGATTAATGTGCTCCATATTATTCATGGATTTATGATTTTGTTCAGCGTTCAGTGTTTGTTCAATGCTCAGCGTGCTCTGTTGAACGGAAAATGGACACAACAGGTTGATAAATATTAAAAACACAATATTCACAGCACATACTTTATAGGTTATTATCTTTCATGACTACACACGTTATAGATTACACATTCCTTTAAGGTGGTGTGTGTAGGCAAAGTTGTACTAATCTTTGTTTATTTTAATATTATATAGTGGTCTTTCCATTCTGGAATATTTTTACAGGGAATTCACTGAGGTGCATAATCTCTTGTCAACTGCTTAAACGCAAAAGGAAATATTTACTATCTTTATCCTTCTAATTATACTCAAATTATATTGTTCTTAATAAACTTTACTACAAAGTCACAAGTCATTTTGTCCTTGATTTAAAGGCAAAGGACCCAGCAAAGCTGACACAGACTGAATCACTGGAATACCCTCTGCTTATGTTATTAGACATCAAGCCTCAGAGCTGTCATCCACTCATGCCATTGGTCTGTTTACTGCTTATTCATTCAGGACTCATATGGAGACAGTCAGAGGCAGTGGCCCAGTAGAGTGTAGGAAATTCTACAAGCACCCAGCTCAGCAGACAGTGGCTGTCCACACACAGCAGTGGCCTTAATGCTGCATACTCAAGGACACCCTTTTAACATGGATGCAAATCCTTGAGTGACAGCTTCCTGACCCAATCACAAATCTTCCTGAGTGTCTCAGACAATTGACCAGGAGCTTCTTTGCCACATGGCTTCTCAGGTAGCAGCAGTCAAGAATCGTTTAATGGTGCTCTGAAAATTTACATCAGTTTATCTCCCCTACTTACTTTACCTTGTGGCTGGGACTGGAAATGGTAACACAAGCTGACAGTCTTTTTTTCATGTTGCATATTTTGGCTTGGCTTGAGAAATACCTTTAGCAGAGACTAACAATATCCCAGAGATTTCAGTTTAGGTTTCCAGTTCAAATACTAATCACCTGACAGGGATTCTCTTACAATAAAATACAGCTTGCCTGGTCAAAAATAAAGTGCCATTAATAAGCTATAGCAATTATGATATTTATGATTAAGACAGGCTAAAATTTGCTGGATAACAAACCAGGCTGTTGTACATAGGGCTGGACGATATGAACGATAAAATTCACATATCGATAGGAACAGTGTAAAATCCACTGAAAAACTTCCAAGCACAAACAAGCAACATTAAATCAACATCAAACTTTAACCTATTTGTTTTGGCAATATTAATATTTTTAAACTAAATTTTAAAATGTGTGTTATGATGGCAGCAACCTGTAATGAAAGTCATTCAGTGACAGATGTTTTAAAAAGAAAAAATATTGAAATATGAAAATTGTGTTTAAAAATCATATCATTTTTATTGAAAGATAATATATAATTATTGTCCAGCCCTAGTTGTACATTCATATACATGATGACATTTTGCTATAATTACACCCCAAACTACTAATGAAATAACAACTTGCTTAATTTAACTAAATGCACAATTGTGTTAGGCCAGTGGTTCCTAAAGTGGGGGTCTGGCAAATGAAAGAGACTCTAACATTTCCATGTAATCTGTCACTTTCTTTTGTTTTGTTCGATAAGAAATTTTGTTTGATTATAATGCTTGAAATAAATTCCATTGTAATTTGGAAGCAAAAGATATGTACATGTTTGTCATGGTTTGGTGTGGGGGTAAAATATGCAACAGCAGGGCAGTTCCTAAAACATATGGGGACCACTGAGTTAGACCATGGTTAATGAAGGCAGCCTTATTAGCCTAATTAGAGTTATTCACTGTTAAAGTAGCCTATGGTTAAAAGTAATCTATCTTAAGTGGGCAAGTGATTTTTGGTGCTGCTGTCCGGAATATTACTACGGAATATTATAATGCTCTGGGCATTCTGGTGATCTTTATTGTTGAACCCTGCACTATACTAATCCAGCCAGTGTGTCAGAAAATCTAGTGGGATCTAAACGGAAGAAAATGAAAAGATTTCTTTGCTTGGGTGGTGTAGATATCTCAGTGTATGTGCGTGTGTGTGTGTGTGTGTGTGTGTGTGTGTGTGTGTGTGTGTGTTTGGATAAGACTTAGGCTGCTTAGTGAGCCCAGAAAGAAACAGAGATTTGTTTTTGACTACAGAATGAAAGAAAGCAGATACAGTGAAACATCCTGATGTATTAATGACTGTCTCTCTCGCCAAACCCCGGAAAGTAGGTTTGTGCCATTGCTGACTAACTGCCGTTTATTTTCATGACAAGTCTATAGCTTTTCTTGGGTAGAGACTGCAACATTTATTTATCAGTAATGGTCCTGATTAGGGAACAATGTACTTTTCCACTTTCCAAATTATTACATTTAACCAACCAACTATAGAGTAAAACTGCTGAATATTCAATGCACTATGCATCTTCTCCATGAATTACTGCAAAGTCCCTATTCACTAAATACAAAACAACTGAAAGATGTCCTCAAACTACTTCATTCCTCATTTCTTCCCATTTAGATACAGAGACAGAGACACATAAACACATTTTGTTTATCACTTGGCCTTAAGGCATGGCTAAAGGCATCTCTGTGTCCTTTGTGACCTTAGCTTAACGGTCTAAGGAGCAATTTGCCCTATAGTCTCTCACTTGCACAGTAACTACTCCTGCTAGCCAGCTCACACAAACTACACACGTCCTGACAAGGGCTTCCACCTCCCACGGCACAATAACTAGTAGTGCTATGCTAGCTAGCACTAACATTCTGGGGCAGCTGCCCCCTCCTGTTTTTTCCCTCTGTACTCTGTGAACAACAGGCTTTTCGTTACACATTATTGCACTTATACATGCAATTTTTCTGTAAGGCACACTGCGTACAGAAAATAAGCTTCCAAAATATATAACATTAGCCATGGCATTAACATTACACTCAATTGTTTATATTTCTAGTTCACTTAGTTTTCACATGAAAGGACTTACAGCTTTACTTTGTTTGCCCTTATTGCGACACACTAGTGAAAAATATACAAGTTGCCAAAAAGAAACAGGGCAGTAATTAAAACAGTAGGGCTACCATCCTAGTTCACTGTACTTACTGCTGCCTACTTGCTTGGGCCACTACTGTTGGTTTGCAAAAACTAGAGCTTCTGACTATGACATTGTACCCCTGGATTAGTGCCACTGCTAAAAGTGTGATTTTCGCTGGTCCAATTATATTATTTGGTTATAAAAGTTCAAACATGTAATGCATGAACCACAATAGTTCTCTAACTTTTGCCCACACAATATTCACATTTACTATGCTAGCATGAAGAAGCCCTGCAGCAGTCAGCACACCAAAGCATTATTTCTGGCCAAAACAGACTTGTGTTTAAATATTCCTGAAGTTTCATCCCTCAATGGTTCTTCTGGTGCTTTTTGTAAATGAGGTGCCATGTGCCAAGGCACAGATGACACCTTAGTGAAGATCTGTGACACTGCAGTAGGCCTCAGTTGCCACCAGGTATGACTAGTTCACCAAAAATCTAAGCAGAAATAAGAACCCAAGCACCACCGCCAATACGAAAAACAGGATTATCATTCCTTTAATGATCATTAACTTCCCTCACAGGGTTCACTAACAATTCCAAGAAGAGATATGTTCTTACCTTATCCAGTCCTCAATTTGACCATGATTCTAATGTTGATTAACTTAGATAAACACGACAAAGGCCTGCTAAATATGATGTCTGTGAAGAACCCGACTTCATACTATCTGTATCTGTATTTTCCTTGAGGTCTTTTCCCTTAACCTAATCTTGGACAGGTTAATTGACAGTTCTTGACTTTCTTTGTTCAGGCATTAAAACATAATGTCAGTTTGATTGCTGACATTCTATGTTATGGGCAGTGCTGAATGTGTGTGCAATAGCTACCACATAGATATTGCATTGTTCCAGTTTCACAGAGTCATTGAGGGCTTGTAGACTACAAAGATACCCCAACCTCATTCTACACAAGGTCCGTTCCTGATGACTTTTTGGATATTCATCATATTCGTCTCTGTTAGTCAGTGAAACCAAACCACTATCATCTTTACAATAGTATCTGGACAAGCAAGATTTGACCCTTGGAATCTGTGGAAAGTACCTGATGGTCATTGAGAACTTACAGAATATTTGCTTGTAATGGCTGAAGAAGCAAAGGCACCAAGCTGAAATCAAAATCAGCATATGTACAGTAACATATTTAAAACAACGATGAATTGATTGCTTTATTTAACCAAAGAAAACTTCAAATCAGGTTAGTAGACTAGACAATTATCTCACTGTATGCAGCTGCAGGCATGCCTTTTTTGTCACCTGAATTGTTTCATCTTTCTATGCTGTGGAACTACAGATGTTACTACATTCCAGAGGGTTGTACACACGTTAGAATTACACACCCTTTCCCACACAATCTCACTCAAACTTTAAAATAGAGCGTTTATTTTTGGTGTTCTGCAAGAGCCGAGAATATGAGCCAGGCAGAGTTACAACATAAAGGAAGGCAGGTGAACAAGATGATGACACTTCAAAGTGAGGGGAGAAAAAAAAAAAACAATCCTGCAGTGGCCTTAATCCAGAGACACCTGCCATGAAAGGGGCTCCTTTGAAGCCTTTGGCGGATCTGAGTGGAAAGAGTCTCCGGCAGACGTTCCAGAAAAAGGAGATATTGCATTTCCATTTGAAACACAGTGCCAGCTCATGCTGTCTATCTACATGCTCAGAGACAAACTGCAAGTGATTGTGGATGATAAAACCAAAGCTAGTCTACACCAGCCCTAGGTCTACTCAGTCAAGAGGACCTCAAGGAACCCCTCTTAGATCCTGACGAGTTTCATCCATTGCCTGTAGCTACAATTAGCTATTTCTAACTAGGAAACAACTGAGAAAGAAACAGGACACCAGATCTGCTCCATTAGAAAAAAACATCTCACATATCAAACACATATCTCAGCACTGAAGGGCTTACTGCCTTAGTGCTTTCTACCATCTCCCAGCACTGATTTCAGGACACTTCATAGATCTCTCATCCCATCCATCTTGCATGATAGTTTATGTGCTATGTAACTGACAACCATTTGGATCAATAGACTGAAGGACATATAAAAAAAAGTGCTGTTTTTCAGTGCATTATCACAGTAATTTGAGGACCTGGAGTTTGAAGTTATCTGTCTGTCTGTAAACACGGGATAAAACAATTCTGATAAGTCATTCTAATTTTTGACTGTAGAAAGCAAGCATTTCAGAACTCGCCTCCTTGTCACAGTCGCTCCAGTCATAGTGCTGAACTCGCAGTGCATTTATGGGAAAGCACAAAGACAAGGTAAGATGCAGCAAAACAAAGAGCATGGACACATACAGTCATGGCCGAAAGTGGTGGTACCTCTGAACTGTTTCCAGAAAATTTGAATTTCTCCCAGAAAAATATTGCAATTACACACATTTTGTTAGACACGTTTATTTCCTTAATAAACATGTGTCTAGGAGACCTAGACAGAGACTTGAACAGAGAGATCGTATGGGAAGAGTTAAACAGGGACTTGGAGAAGGAGAGCAAAACAGAGAACTGAACAAGGAGAACTAAACAAAGAGAACTAAACAGAGAACAGATACAAAGAGAGCTAGACTGAATTAATATACAAACAGACTTGAGATAAGGGAAGCGATAGGAATAAGGCAAGGGAACGAGCGACAGACAAAACAGACAGACTTGAAAACAACATGACCTAGGAAACGAACAGAGGAAACAACATGACCTGAGAGTAGAAATGAGAACATGACACGACAGAGACAAACAGACCGGACTAGCTACATAGAGCAACACAACATGACTTTGGAAAGGAAACAACAAGACTGGGAATTGGAACAAATGACCGACAAGAGGAAGTGAGACAAGGGGACTTAAATACATAACACAGACAAGACACACCTGAAACAGATAACGGGGAGGACGGACAAGGAGGCGGAACAAAGGCGGGACATGGGCGGAGACATAGACAAAAACAAACAGAGCCATGTGCTGAGAGAGCACATGGCGGGGAAAACAGACATGACAGGACAAGGGCGTGACACAAAACTCCTTTTTGGGCCAGACAAAATTATTGGCACCATAAAATGAATATTTGGTTGCACAACTTTGGAAAAAATAACTGAAATCAATTGCTTCCTATAACCATCAACAAGCTTCTTACACCTCTGAACTGGAATTCTGGACCAAGTTCTTTTGCAAACGGGTCCAGGTCTCTCATATTTGAAGGGTGCCTTCTCTCAGCAGCCATTTTAAGAGCTTTCCACGTGTTTTTGAAGTATGTTTGGAGTCATTGTCCTGCTGGAAGATCCATGACTTAGGACGCAAACACAGCTTTTTGACACTAGGCCCTATATTACAACACAAAATCTTTTGGTAATCTTCAAACTTCATGATGCCTTGCACACAGTCAATGCACCCAGTTCCAGAGGCAGCAAAAAATATATATATATCTGTGAACCTGCACCATATCTGTAGGTACTGTGTTATTTCCTTTGTAGGTTTTTGGTAAACAGTAGAATGATGTGCTTCACCAAAAAGTTCTATCTTGGTATAATCTGTCCACAAGATGTTTTCCCAGAAGGATTTTGACTTAGTCATGTACATTTTGGCAAACTGCAGTCTAGCTTTTTTATGCCTCTGTGTCAGCAATGGGGTCTTCCTGGGTCTCCTGCCATAGCATTTCATTTAATTTAAATGTCGATGGATAGTTCATACTGACACTGATGCACCCTGAGCCTGTTGGACAGCTTGAATTTCTTTGGAACTTGACTGGGGCCGCTTATCCATCCATCTGGACTATCCTGTGTTGCAACCTTTAATCAAATTTTCTCTTCTGTTCTTGTCCAGGGAGACAGTGCCATGGGTTGTAAACTTCTTGATTATGTTGCGCACTGTGGACAAACAGAACATCGTGATCTCTTGCAACCTTGTGATTGTTGATATTTTTCCACAATTTTGTTTCTCAAGTCCTCAGACAATGCACTTCCCTTTCTGGTCTCCACGCTTAGTGTGGCACCTACAGTGAGTCAACTTCACACCTTTTTATCTGGGTACAGGTGTGATTTTTATATTGCCCACACCTGTTATTTGCCACAGGTGAGTTTAAACAAGCATCACATGCTTGAAACAAAGTTATTTACTCACAATTTTCAAAAGGTGCCAATAATTAAGTCCAGCCCATTTTTGGAGTTTTGCGTGAAATTATCTCAATGTTGGCTGTTTTGTCTCTGTTTTTTTTTTGTTTTTTTTTGTTCCAATACACACAAAGGAAATAAACATGTTCATAACAAAACCAGTTTAACTGCAACAATTTTCTGGGGGAAATACTTTGCCAACACTTTTGGCCATGACTGGAAGTGTACTAGGCGGCACGGTGGCGCAGCCGGTAGTGTCGCAGTCACACAGCTCCAGGGGCCTGGAAGTTGTGGGTTTGATTGGGTGACTGTCTGTGAGGAGTTGGTGTGTTCTCCCTGTGTCCGTGTGTGTTTCCTCTGGGTGCTCCGGTTTCCTCCCACAGTCCAAAAACACATGTTGGTAGGTGAATTGGTGACTTAAAATTGTCCGTAGGTGTGTGTGTGAGTGAATGTGTGTGTGTGCCCAATGATTCCAGGTAGGCTCTGGACCCACCACGACCCTGAACTGGATAAGCGGTTACAGATAATGAATGAATGGAAGTGTACTGATTTAATATGGTAAAAACAAGGACAGAGAAGAAAAAGAACCCAGCTTACAAAATGAAAAACCCTGTCTCCTTGGCACTTCAGATTTGGAGCAAACAGTATTGTTTGGTCTTTGTGCTATTTTGACCAAACATGTTTATTAAGACATGTTGAGAACTCTATAAACTTGTGGGAAAAATGTATACTATTTTCTCTTTAAGATATGATACGTGAACAAAGTTATACTTTAGTATTGACATTTTAACATTACATATTTAAAACTCAGACTTGTACACTGGTCATTTTAAATCGTATATAAAATTGCTGTATTTTTGCTGTAGACATTGCACTTCTAGTTCATACCACCACTGCTGCAAATAAATTTGAGTTGGTATATTTCTGTACAATTCACTGAAATAATATTATTTAATATTAGTTATTCAGAAAAAAGAGAAACTAGGCAAACCTAGTTTTGCCGGACCACCATTAGTCATATAGCCATTGTCACAGAGGTGTTAATGGGGTATTTCAAAAACAGGAAAGCCCAAAATACATACACTTGTCACTGGAAGGTCTGGAGAAGCTTTGGTGTTTCATATCAATTGTCTTTGTTTACAATAATAACACATAATTAAAAAAACTATAAAAATGGTTTATCTTGTCAGTTGCTGACAGTGTATGTATTATCATGAAAAGCCTGTAATTTTCTGTTCATACCAACTGAAGCACTGTGTTGAGATGACATTAAAGCAACTCGTTTACCAGAAAGCAACAAGGTAACATTTTAACATTTAAGTTTTTAACATTTGTAAAACCAAGCACCTTACAATTTTATCAACCAAGTAAACTATACTTGATAAAAGAATAGGGCATCGCTGGGAACTAGATATTTATGTACTGGCTAACATTTCTATAAGGGTCCGACCTTCTGCCTTCTGCTCACTTTTCTACAACGTCATCAAATATTTTAATGAAGGATTTAGGGCTTCTGGCAAGACATGGGAAGGGGGAAAGCCTGCAGACAGCAAATCCCAGACATTTTTGGTGATTTAGAATTCCCTACCGGATGCATTTTTTAGTTCCCAAATAGAGTATTTGTCTGGGGAAAAGAGGACGAATGGTCACCGGTTCCAAATTTACTTCACAAACTGGAATATGAAATATGGTTGAACTAACAACAGACGGTGTAGTGGCGCCACCCTAAGTTCTCTCTGTGAAATACAGCTGAATTAACAATTCCTACTCGCGCATGCGTATCAACATTAAGTGTCAGTCAGTCCGTCAGTAAGCGTAAATGCCTCTTCTAGCCGGTAGGCGGTCCGGCAAAAAAATAGCTTTGAAAAATCAATGAAATTCTTCAATTAAACACAATTGAAGAAGCTACTAGAATGCCTGCTAGCATTTATTTGAAGGACATGTTTTAGCTGCAAACTGTGTTTGGTGTTTTTATAATGAATAAGGCACCATTGTATAAATAATTTTAATATAATTTCTATTGTAGCTTTTAATAGTAATAGAAATATTGAAAGATAAAATAATTCATCTTAGCTTGTGATATCCACCCCTGTACAGACCAAAAAACTGAGGTCAAGTGACTGGTGCTGGATCGCAGACAATTAGCGGTTCTACCAGCTGATTTATGGGTTGATCTGATAGGTTGCCTGAGCTGTGAAGCAGCACGTCATTAAATAAAGCTGAAGCCACAAGTTCCCCTGACTCCACCTTGACCCTTCATTCTTCATCTACACACTCCTATATGAATTCAATCATAAACAGGCACCAAAAATATAATTATCTTGAACTTGAATATATTTGAAAGCAAGGCTTTTCCTCAATTTGCTAATGGTGGTAAAAAAAATTCTATTCAGAAAAAATACTCAAAAATTTAAAAATAAATAAATACATTCAGCAAAGTAAACATCACAGCAGAATTGAGAGGCATACAGTAGAGAGAATTGATCAGAGATGTCAAAGTCCATTCACTCATTCACTGTCTGCAACTGCTTATCTAGTTCAGGGTCACAGTGTCAAAGTTAATGTGTTAATAAAGCATTATAGTTTTAACTACACTACAGCTGTAGGATAACTGAAGCCTGGTTGAAAAAGAGACATTCCCTGGGTTAGACAGCAGGGTCTTATTTTTTTTTCTAAGCAAGTTTTTACTGCCCAGATAGATATATTTTTTATATCTCATTTTCTCAAGTGCCTAAAATTTTGCACTGTCTAGTATGTGTGGTTTCCAAATGTTATGTGTTATCAAAATAAAAGGTCGTGCAGCACAATTATAATTAAGCCCCTGTCCTGACTTTATTGTTATTGGTTATTATTGGTTATTGTTATGAATGTATTATTGGCATCAAGATTTCTTAGTTTCATCATTTCACCTTGTACAGCTTTCAGATAAATATAAGGGTAGTTTCCCTAACAGGGATTAAGCCAAGCCCTAGACTATGTCATCCTTTCAATGGAAAATATTTTACAAAACATCCCAACTTTTCCAAAATGGGTGTTTTTATTTAGATCTTCAGAGATTACCTGCACAAATACTGTAATCAGATATTTAAAAAAGTTTTGTGTAGACAAACAATAGTTTGTAAACAATAACTACAGTAATTTATTAACATGGTATGTTTTTATCTCACAAAATGTATATATTTTAAATCATATAAATAATGTTTTATAACAGAATTATTATAGTATAATCTATTAAAATATTTATTATTATAATCATACACTAGATAAGATGTAAAATATCCTATGCTAATCCATTAGAGCATAAGGTTGCTGTGGCTGTTTATGATCAGATCAGCAACCAGCTACCTTTAACTTCTATGGATACTCATTGACCCCATCACTTGAGTACCCAAACTACCCACTGCATCACTATCTCTTTACAGGACTCATTAGGTAAGCACCTCCCCTCGTCAGTGTTTCGCTGAATTAAGCCCACAACACCTCCAGAAGGCTCAACAGTGAGGTCTGGCGTCCCAGACCCACACCCCTCCAAGCCAGTTTTACATTCCTACCTTACCCTTAAGTATCAACAACCAAAAATCGACAGCGGACTCCCTGGTGACTAAGGCTGTACCTAGCCCCACAGGCACCATTAGTGCATGCTCAGTGCCACCAGTTCCATGTGATCTTAACGTGCTAAATCACCAACAATCCCAATAGCATCTCTACAGTGCATTTCCACAAGTGACCTGTGTTCTCCTTATCCACAACCACTGACTAGACCTTTCAGCTCTTTCTGATAACTCCTTCACAGCTGCCCTTCATTTTTGGCCCCTGATGCCGAACTGCACAAGCAAGTATGTGGCAGACTTGGCTACATCCCCTAACACCTGTCTCCACTGGTCTAACATGGGCCTGCCACCCACGTTCCCTCACCTTAGCTGCCAAGTCTGCGTAATTCAGCTTCTTTCTTTCTAATGCTTCATCTACTTCTACTTCGTTAACTCTATGAAATAAACTATCTGTTTACTTTCAGAGCACAGCACCATATCTGGACTCAGTGTAAATCATATGCCAATTACTGTTTGTAATTTGACTGTAATTTCTACTAAAATGTATAATATCAGTAAAGGTATCAGAAATGAAAAGGTGGTAGTGCCATATCTTCTTGTCATATGTTGAAGCAGTTGGAGGAAAAACATGGTGATTTCTAAGCAATTTTAAAAATGTATGATGTAAAGAAAATGAATAAAGCATTTCGAACAACTCATAACACATGCACTTGCATAAACACACACACACACACACACACAAACACTGCTAAAAATAAACTCAAGTTTTGAATGATGTTAAAATATTTCATTGTGGCAAAAAGAAAAGCTTAAGTGCATTCAGATTAAAGAACTGCTTAAAACATTAAGCACATTCTCTGTCTGGTGGCAGCAAGTTGGAGACAACGGTTATAATGGTCAGACTCTATAAATAGCTCCATTAATGATTCATCATTGTTTCTTTCCCTATGGAAACATTCCAACTCAAAATTATATTCTGCATGTATTTAATCACTTTTGCCAGAATTGCATTAGAAAAAAATAAGTGTGTTAATTAAAGAATACAAAAATGTTTCCCATCTTTAAAGGTGCAATCTGTAATACTGACACCAAGCATTTAAAATCTGAACTACACTACAGTTTCAAAACAGTGGAGAGAGCTGTCTGCCTCCTCCCGCTCCTCCCCAGACATGAAGCTTGACCAGGTTTCCAGTCTGAGGAAAATTGAATGAACAAGCAAGAGTCACGTTTAAGAACTTTGGACCATAAAAGCAAAGAAGAATGTACCATAATCAACACATTTACACAGACAAGTGTTTTTAATTTCACTACAACATTAGTCTATGCAAGAAAAAGTAAAATAAAAAGTTAACGAACAGCTGCCATTTCCCTGCATTTACAAGCCTTTGCTGTCCAAACCCACCTTAAATATTTTGACTATTCAACATTTTTGTAGTCAAAAATTACATTCCACCTTGCATGTGTCCGTTTACAGGTCAGTTTACACTATTCACTAGTTTCTTGAATTCTTTGTTCCACCTTAAGAGCTGACGCTAGCACTATAGCTTTTGAAACTTTTGAAGCAACTGTCATTCCACTTTATCAGTTTAAATCACACTATTGTACGTGATGTCAACAAACATTTATCCAATTAAGTGAAAGCAAAAAGGGAAAAAGCTGCCACAATTTTCCCTGCATTTACAAGAATGTACTGTCTAAACCACCTTAAAATTTTAAACTAGACAAGGCTTGTATTAGTTTCTCTTCAACCATAAATGTAATTAAGGAGTAAGAATTGTGTTTTGAAAATCCTGTCATATTTTTAAGGAGTGGAGAAATCAATCTTGGTGGTACACAGCAAATATAAGCTTTTCACTAGTAGGTAGATGTTTTAGTGACATGATGTACACTTGGTCATGTGTTTTAAATGGATAAAATGGGAAAGAAGTGTTTTGAAACAAGCTTTGTTTCTAAAACCTAATGCTAGCTTTAGCTTTTCGTAGCTGTTTGTGGAAATGACTATTCAATAAGAACATGGAGAATAATGCAAATCAGACTCTTAAACGGACCTATTTATAGTGGAAATAAATGCTTGAATACGAAAATTATGAATAAGAAGCTCCTAAATTTGTTTAAAACACACACACCACAGAGAAATACACATGAATCTGCCTCAATTTCTTTAAAACAATCAGGTGAAGATGAATAATCATGTTGTTATTCATACCTTCTTCATTTTTTCCTTTCAAGCTATACATAGGTGCCTGTACTTCTATATTTTATTAGAAATGATTTGCTTTTACCTGTTCAGGAGAAAATGTGCAGGCTCTGACTCTGTTGTGAAGCTTCTAAACTGCCTCCACTTTCAAACACAAGGCCAATATTTCCACTCATTGTACCCCGTCTCTGTTTCTGGATATTTTTAGAAGGGCAATGGGGCTTTTTGTGTCTAGTAAAATATAATATTAACTCTGTTCACTTGGTCATTTCATGGCTGCGAGACACTATGTTTGTAGACCTGGCATCGCAGTGGGACGGGATGTAATGTGACTGGACCGAGGGTGGGATCACAGGCAGGACCTCAGGTGACGGGATCACAGGAGCTCTGCTCCGGACTGGGCACTTAGACACCCTAGACACTTTATGACTAAGTACAGTAAATATCTTGCTCCTTTAATTGATACTGTTTTTCTTTGGAAAAGCTATTTTATTTATATATTTATTTATTCATTCATTATTCACTAAAGTATCTGCCCTTTGTATACAGCCAATTCATACAAATAAGTTCAGCTTACCTCCAGAGAGATATGTAGGATGCTCCCAATATATTTTGACAGAGGCTCTAGTCTTTTATGAGAGAGTTCCTCAGGAGGAGTCTTCAGAGGACTGCCCTACTGAGGACCAGTCCTTCAGAGGCTGCAACCTAGGCTTTGATAAACAGCTTAAGGCCCACAGCAACTGAAGAGCCACATTACGCATACACAACAACGCAAACACAACTTCATGGTACATCAACTGCTGGTAACCTGATACTAGAATCTCAATCTTAGAAACAATGCCTAGACAGTTGATAATGTCATGATTAATCTAATTTGCCTCACATTCCCCATATCCACAGGTAAAATTAATCCCCTCCTAATAGGGCTTTAATGTGTTTACTTTTACATGTTTAACACAAGCTATTCAACTAATCTGAGGTTAGAATTGGAATAAGCATATTCCGTTCCATTTTTTACGAACCAATGCAAATATAATTTTCTTCATGTACATATCTGGCCAGTCCTAATATATTATTACAAAAACAATCCAAACATTACAGAAAGCTGGAATGCATTTACCTGGGCTAGTATTAGAAATGTATCTACTTATACAGGGTTATAACTGCAATACCAGCATGATTCTGATATCACTGTGCATCACTAAAACGAATAGGTCTGGGGTCACTGTAAAAGAACAACCTCTAGCTGAAGCTCTTAAAAATGTCAGCTGAATTTTATTTGAACAGTGACAGGAACAACTCTGCGAGGTTTGACCAATCAATTACCCAGTGGGCAAGTACTGTCCCTCTGGCCTATGGTTATAGCTTTCTAAATGTCCTCACCAGGATATAAACCACAAGGCTACATGACATTACTTCTCTAAAAAACTAGAAACCAATTTGGCACAATTGCATGCCCATGGCAGCTAGCACTAAATAAACCCCTGACCCTGACGGCTACTCTCATAGAGAGGAGATAATGAGACACTCCAGTCATGCTCTGACGTTGCCTAAAGGCTTTGTTAGTGAACATAAAGTCAGTGAAGGTGATGGCACCAAACACTCCCACTGCATGTGCAAACTGTTTGAAAGGATCCAAAAATAGATGTCGTAAGTGGCTGAGACTCTTAAACATTTTCAAAAAGAACACAAGAAAAACAAGAAGAACATGAAATATAACAAGCATATTCTTGCTCTCTATATTCCTGTCAGGCAAACAGGCTAATAACAGATGTTTCAGTCCATCAAACTTCATTAAAGGAAGAAATATCCTCACTTTTATAAATTAAAGAGTTCATAGTGCATTAGAATTATTATATTTATAAAAAAAAAGTCCATGCAGTCTGTATATTTAATCTGTAACCACTTATCTAATTCAGGGTCGTGGTGGGTCCAGAGCCTACCTGGAATCATTGGGCGCAAGGTGGGGAATACACCCTGAAGGGGGCGCCAGTCCTTCACAGGGCAACACAGACACACACACACTGGAGTCACCAATCCACCTACCAACGTGTGTTTTTTGGACCGTGGGAGGAAACCGGAGCACCCAGAGGAAACCCACGCGGACACGGGGAGAACACACCAACTCCACACAGGCAGTCACCCGGAGCGGGAATCGAACACGCAACCTCCAGGTCCCTGGAGCTATGTGACACTACCTGCTGCGCCACCGTGCCGCCCTGTACATTTAATACAAACTTTAAATGTGTTTGTATTAATTGTTTTTGCAACATCACTAAAAGAGGAAAAATATACATAACAATAATTTTTAAAAAGCACATGTTGGGTCAGCCTACAGTGGTTTAGCCCAAACCACTATCAATTACAATTGAAGAGTTTTGTACTCTGATTTGCATTTCAAGTTATCCCTTCAGAAGACGGGGAATTTTCAGAGATCCACCTGTTATAATACTGTGAATACATTCAGTGAGTCCAGGGAGTAAGGTAATGCTGGTGAGTGTATGCTTGACTCGCCTGCCCTAAGTGTAGATCTGTCTCCTATCAAAATTAAGTCTACATGGCATCGAAGCACTGAAAAATTATAATTCAGAACTTTACAAAAAAGGGAGGGATTGCAATGATAAGATTGGCCATTTTTCCACCCTACTGTTGATTATTCTGTTTCATTACTGAAAGACAGTGGAAAGTTCTGCAGGACTTAACACATCTGTAAATGCAAACTGAAGTGGCTCACATGTAATTATTGTCAGCACTTGACTTTCCAGCAGCCTAACACTCTTCATTGACGTTTCTTTTTGCAACCTGTTTAATTTTGCTCAAACAATCAGGCAAATTTAATAAAAACATTCCTTTTTTTGCATGATTAATCCACACTCCAAATAAGTGTTGCACTACATGCAAGTGAATGGAATAATGACAATCACATTCCAACAGTTGATACTTTCAACAAAAAAACCTTTAGAATTTTATTTTGATACTGGCCCCATCTATTGGCCGTCGAGATACAATACAACAGATCTGCTACACTCAGACTGTAGTTGATCATTTAAAAGACATTTATTTTAAATGCTCCACATCATTGAAAGTTGAATATTTGTCACCTTTTTACATTTTATTAAAATGTCATATAGTACCCAAAGTAAATAAGATATTTCAATAGGATTCCCCTGTTCCAACCCACTGTAATTTAACTGTATTTTACTTTGAAAACATCATCATCATCATCATCATCTTTTCCGCTTTTCCATTTCAGGGTCGCGGTGCTTTGAAAACACTCATTAAAATACTTTAAGATATTATAATGTTTTGCATTTATATATGAATGAATTTAATATCTTGTCACTTAAACATTATTTTTCATAAGTGATTTATGTCACACTGATGAATTATTCTTTATTTTTAATTTATTTAATTATTTTTAGGTTCATGAGAATTGCATTGTAAGATAACTTCATTTTTCTCAAAAATGTTGATTGTACAAACCTGTTATTCACATTTCCGACATTGATTAATAAATGTTTTTGAATGGTGTGCATTTCATTTTAGATTATAACTGGTAAACAATCTAAAAATAAAACCATATATTCACCCTGTAACCTTAAATTAATCTTACAATAATGATAAATGGATAACTTACCGATCCAGAAGCTGGTTCAGTGTCCGTTAATCGTTATTCTGTCTGTGACCAGGAGGAATAAACTCTTCAAAGCCCAGTTTAAATTAATTCTGTTAAAAGTTTTGTTGAACATCGTCACCTAAAATGTTTAAAAACAAAAGAGCCTGGTTTTCAAACAGTGTTAGGAGAGACATTCCCAGGTTTTGGGGTGAGTAATTGACAAACCTTAACTATTACATGCGTATTAACGGTCATTTTCCTCAGCAATGCTAATTTACGTCCCGTTCAGCCGTGCTAAGGAACACGTAGCGATAGCTAATTTTCGGCTTCTGAGTTTCGGTTCCACCTAAAATGCCAGGCAGTTAACTTTAGCCATGTACAATGATATAAATGAGAAATAGAAGAGGAGCTGTCACACCATTTAAGCTAGAACTAAAAGAGCCATTAAAATGCCAAACTTAGAATCGTTTAGAGAAGCGAGACTAAGGTTTAGGTTCATTTTATAATTTTTTTTGTGCTACAATATTGATATTTCATCTTTTTCAGTATAATCAGTAACGTTAATGTAACGTTAACTTTAATGGGACGTTAATTCGCTCTCAGTGAAGCATGCCTTGCATTTATTGTTATTGTTCGTTTTCTGATGTAAAATTAAAAATGTATATTGTGGACAGCAGGTATTATAGCTAACGTAGCCACCACTACTGGCGTTAGTAATCTTGTCTTTTATCGCTCCTTACTCCCTGCAGGGTAGAGTGGGGTAAGACGATTTTTTATACATGTGCATATGTAATGTAAGGATCCTGAGAGATGAAATGACCGTTTGTTGATTTTATATAGGCTCTATTAAAGGATCAAATAGGTAGCAACATGAGAAATATTGTAACTATCCTCAGCCTTATTCATAATATGTTAGTTTGTGGCTATTCTTTTGGATATTTATTCTGTTTAACATGCATAATATGAATTAATGTTCCATCATAAAACCCATTTACTCTTATGTCAGTTTCTCAGGGTGGGGTTCTCTCTAGCTGGAGAACAGCAGATTACCTCTTCAGTGAAGACGCCTCCTGTCCCGATACAATAGAGTGAGTGTTATCAAACACATTTGATTTGTTTATTTATTTTTGTATGCTTTAAAAGTAAATTGTTCAGAGGTTTCATTGTCTATCCTGAAGGGACATGGTGAGAATTTATTTTTAGGAAAAAACTTGTGAGCACTACTTAGTATGTTGTGAGCACCACTTAGTAGGTTTTTCTGTTTCCAGAATGCCATGGTGCAGGTATGCTGTAGCTCAAATGGATATTGGTGAGCTTGTAGAGGTATACTTTCAGCTAGGTCTCAAATATAGAGACATAAAGGTTATTCCATGTTAGAAAATAAAGCTGTGGCATTCTGACAACAAGCCGCTAAACATTTAGCCTGATGATCTGTACTCTCCCAATATAACTCACACACAACTGAAAAGACTGAACGAAAATTTTGTAAAAGATAACCACTATATATATATATATATATATATATATATATATATATATATATATATATATATATATATTATGGCAAGCCAAACAGGAAATATTTAATGAATTTTGATATATATAGAATGAACTTTGATATATATAGAATGAACGCTGATATATATAGAATGAACTTTGATATATATAGAATGAAAGTTGATATATATAGAATGAACTTTGATATATATAGAATGAAAGTTGATATATATAGAATGAACTTTGATATATATAGAATGAACTTTGATATATATAGAATGAACTTTGATATATATAGAATGAAAGTTGATATATATAGAATGAACTTTGATATATATAGAATGAAAGTTGATATATATAGAATGAAAGCTGATATATATAGAATGAACTTTGATATATATATAGAATGAATGCTGATATATATAGAATGAAAGCTGATATATATAGAATGAACGCTGATATATATAGAATGAACGCTGATATATATAGAATGAAAGTTGATATATATAGAATGAACTTTGATATATATAGAATGAACGCTGATATATATAGAATGAAAGCTGATATATATAGAATGAACTTTGATATATATAGAATGAACTTTGATATATATAGAATGAACGCTGATATATATAGAATGAAAGTTGATATAAATAGAATGAACTTTGATATATATAGAATGAACGCTGATATATATAGAATGAAAGTTGATATATATAGAATGAACTTTGATATATATAGAATGAAAGTTGATATATATAGAATGAACTTTGATATATATAGAATGAACGCTGATATATATAGAATGAAAGCTGATATATATAGAATGAACTTTGATATATATATAGAATGAATGCTGATATATATAGAATGAAAGCTGATATATATAGAATGAACGCTGATATATATAGAATGAAAGCTGATATATATAGAATGAACTTTGATATATATAGAATGAACGCTGATATATATAGAATGAAAGTTGATATATATAGAATGAACTTTGATATATATAGAATGAACGCTGATATATATAGAATGAAAGCTGATATATATAGAATGAACTTTGATATATATAGAATGAACGCTGATATATATAGAATGAAAGTTGATATAAATAGAATGAACTTTGATATATATAGAATGAACGCTGATATATATAGAATGAACGCTGATATATATAGAATGAAAGTTGATATATATAGAATGAACTTTGATATATATAGAATGAACGCTGATATATATAGAATGAAAGCTGATATATATAGAATGAAAGTTGATATATATAGAATGAACTTTGATATATATAGAATGAACGCTGATATATATAGAATGAAAGCTGATATATATAGAATGAACGCTGATATATATAGAATGAACACTGTTATATATAGAATGAAAGTTGATATATATAGAATGAACTTTGGTATATATAGAATGAAAGTTGATTTATATAGAATGAACTTTGATATATATAGAATGAACGCTGATATATATAGAATGAACGCTGATATATATAGAATGAAAGCTGATATATATAGAATGAACACTGTTATATATAGAATGAAAGCTGACATACAGGGGTTGGACAATGAAACTAAAACACCTGGTTTTAGACAACAATAATGCATTAGTGTGGTGTAGGGCCTCCTTTTGTGGCCAATACAGCAGCAATTTGTCTTGAGAAAGTCCTGTACAGTGGTCAGATGGATTTTAAGCCATTCTTCTTGCAGGATAGTGGCCAGGTCACTACATGATGCTGGTGGAGGAAAACGTTTCCTGACTCGCTCCTCCAAAACACCCCAAAGTGTCTCAATAATATTTAGATCTGGTGACTGTGCAGGCTATGGGAGATGTTCAACTTCACTTTCGTGTTCATCAAACCAATCTTTCACCAGTCTTGCTGTGTGTATTCGTGCATTGTCGTCCTGATACACGGAATCGCCTTCAGGATACAATGTTTGAACCATTGAATGCACATGGTCCTCCGGAATGGTTCGGAAGTCCTTGGCCATGATCATTCTATATATATCAGCGTTCATTATATATCCCCCATACTCAAATAGCGGCCTCCTGGCCTTTTTAGGCCCATTGGTCATCTATTTCTGGCACGAGAGCTGTTTTGAAAAGTTTTTTTTTTTATTATGATTTTTTTTTTCAATCGCGCTGTCCGCTCTTATTTTGAAATCGCGCACCGCGAGGCTGGTGATTACCTCCATGGCAACAATAAACAGATAGCAGTAAAGCCTTCGGAAACGAGACAGTCAAAGTTCATTCTATATATATCAACTTTCATTCTATATATATCAGCTTTCATTCTATATATATCAAAGTTCATTCTATATATATCAACTTTCATTCTATATATATCAGCTTTCATTCTATATATATCAAAGTTCATTCTATATATATCAACTTTCATTCTATATATATCAGCTTTCATTCTATATATATCAAAGTTCATTCTATATATATCAACTTTCATTCTATATATATCAGCTTTCATTCTATATATATCAAAGTTCATTCTATATATATCAACTTTCATTCTATATATATCAACTTTCATTCTATATATATCAGCTTTCATTCTATATATATCAAAGTTCATTCTATATATATCAGCTTTCATTCTATATATATCAAAGTTCATTCTATATATATCAACTTTCATTCTATATATATCAGCTTTCATTCTATATATATCAAAGTTCATTCTATATATATCAACTTTCATTCTATATATATCAGCTTTCATTCTATATATATATCAGCTTTCATTCTATATATATATCAGCTTTCATTCTATATATATCAAAGTTCATTCTATATATATCAACTTTCATTCTATATATATCAGCTTTCATTCTATATATATATCAGCTTTCATTCTATATATATATCAGCTTTCATTCTATATATATCAAAGTTCATTCTATATATATCAACTTTCATTCTATATATATCAGCTTTCATTCTATATATATATCAGCTTTCATTCTATATATATATCAGCTTTCATTCTATATATATCAAAGTTCATTCTATATATATCAGCTTTCATTCTATATATATCAGCGTTCATTCTATATATATATCAGCTTTCATTCTATATATATATCAGCTTTCATTCTATATATATCAAAGTTCATTCTATATATATCAACTTTCATTCTATATATATCAGCGTTCATTCTATATATATCAGCATTCATTCTATATATATCAAAGTTCATTCTATATATATCAACTTTCATTCTATATATATCAAAGTTCATTCTATATATATCAACTTTCATTCTATATATATCAGCGTTCATTCTATATATATCAGCTTTCATTCTATATATATCAAAGTTCATTCTATATATATCAGCTTTCATTCTATATATATCAAAGTTCATTCTATATATATCAGCGTTCATTCTATATATATCAAAGTTCATTCTATATATATCAACTTTCATTCTATATATATCAGCGTTCATTCTATATATATCAGCATTCATTCTATATATATCAAAGTTCATTCTATATATATCAGCTTTCATTCTATATATATCAAAGTTCATTCTATATATATCAGCGTTCATTCTATATATATCAAAGTTCATTCTATATATATCAACTTTCATTCTATATATATCAAAGTTCATTCTATATATATCAGCGTTCATTCTATATATATCAACTTTTATTCTATATATATCAAAGTTCATTCTATATATATCAGCGTTCATTCTATATATATCAAAGTTCATTCTATATATATCAACTTTCATTCTATATATATCAAAGTTCATTCTATATATATCAACTTTCATTCTATATATATCAAAGTTCATTCTATATATATCAGCGTTCATTCTATATATATCAAAGTTCATTCTATATATATCAACTTTCATTCTATATATATCAAAGTTCATTCTATATATATCAGCGTTCATTCTATATATATCAAAGTTCATTCTATATATATCAACTTTCATTCTATATATATCAAAGTTCATTCTATATATATCAACTTTCATTCTATATATATCAAAGTTCATTCTATATATATCAGCGTTCATTCTATATATATCAGCGTTCATTCTATATATATCAAAGTTCATTGAATATTTCCTGTTTGGCTTGCCATAATATATATATATATATATATATATATATATATATATATATATGGTGTAGCCAACAATATCATTTGCATGTGTACTCTGTTGTCTATTAATTGTGAGAGTGTTTAATTTCAATGTATTGTATTTTTAAAAATCTGTCTGCAGAAATAACCTAACATTGTCATCTTTAATTCATTGAATATCTGTTTCTACAATGCGACGTGACTCCAAAAAATTAAATAGGTCTTTGTCCATAATGGAGGAGTTACAACACATCCTCTCCTTTCCTGCCATGTTGCCAAACAGAGAAGCAATGTGGTGCTCACGAGATTATTCTTTAAAAGAAATTCTCACCATGTCCCTTCAGGGGCTCCGTAATAACCTGGTATGGAGGTGTCAGAATACAATTTTAGTAGGCAAAAAGATTTTCAGCAGTGTATATTCTGACATGCACAGGCCTATAGTTTCACTTATGGACGGACTGAACTGTTTTGGATATTGGGTAGGTCTTCCTGTTTATTCTGTTTGTTTGTTTGTTCTTTTTTTCAGGATACACACTAGTGATGAATATGCAATGGACAGAGCAACAGTGTTTCATAGTGCCTATCTCTCAATTTGCCAACTACGGCAAAGTGCCAAGTCTGTGCCCCTTGGTCACTATCTGCTACCTCCTGTTTCTGTACAGAGACGTGAGCTATGTCTGTTATGAGAGATCTCCCATATGTGATTTCATGCATGATTTATACATATAAAATATAAGTAATGAGACTAACAGATGTACTCGACTGACAAATATACATATATATATATTTTTAATTAGAAGTAAGATCCATGATCGGAAGATTCATCTGGGAGCAAGATGGAATGTTGGAAGAGGCTGTAATTAATTAATAACATTTATTATAAATTTTTATATACAGTACTGTGCAGAAGTCTTAGGCACCTAAGATATATATTATATATTACTATATATATTTAAATGAATGCCTTTATAAAGCGTGGTGCTTGTATAAAATTATATACACTCACAGTAAATACAAAAATATAATAATTTAAATAAATAAGAAATATAGGATAATAGGTAGTAGGTGTAAGTGAGTTTGAAGAACAATGTTTTGTTCAAATTCTCCTTGATTGTATGAATTGTATGAATGAGTTAAATCAACAGCACACATCATTCATTCATTCATTATCTGTAACTGCTTATCCAGTCGTCGTGTGTCCGGAGCCCATCTGGAATCATTGGGCGCAAGGCAGGAATACACCCTGGAGGGGGCGCCAGTCCTTCACAGGGCAACACACACACACTCAGACATTCGCTCACACACTCACACCTACACTTTTGAGCAGCCAATCAACTTACCAACGTGTGTTTTTGGGACTGTGGGAGGAAAACGGAGCACCCGGAGGAAACCCATGCGGACACAGGGAGAACACACCAACTCCTCACAGACAGTCACCCGGAGCGGGACTTGAACCCACAACCTCCAGGTCCCTGGAGCTGCGTGACTGCGACACTACCTGCTTATTAACCCGTAAAACTAGGTATTGAATGATAACCTCAGATAATATGGACTGCCACGAGGAGAGATTTGGAAAAATTTAAACCAACACATTCACAAACAGAATATCACACTTACTGGAATAATGTTATTTAGTTTTAATCTAATGTTGGGTGGGCTTATTAAATATCAATCTCTGGTGCCTAAAACGTTTGTACAGTACAATATATATATATGTGTGTTTCCCATTCATATATGATATTTTGTTTATTCAAGCTGAGAAATGGTTATGAAAAAACAGAACAAACTGGAAATGTCCACACTGAAGATGATATAGGTCCAAAAGAGGAGGGAAATAAAAGGTGTGTAGCATTTTGTGCCCTTATGAGGCAATATTTATCATCTGTTGCTAATTCAATACAGGTACACAATGCTATACATATTAATTCATATTGTTAAGTAGAATTGGCATTATTTTCATTATATGGCTTGCAATTTGTGTAAAACTGGACAGAATTTGGGCATATTTGTAAAAATATGTGAGCATGGGGTGTGAGAAAAGAAATTGGTAGTGTATAAAATGGAGGGATTCGAATCTCAGCAGAGGAGTGCTGACAGCCTTCTGTTCAGCCTAATGGTTCACAGACACCAAGTGAAGCAGGCCGTGGTCCATTTATTTTAATGAGGGCTGAAAATACTGGCTCACTTTGCTCACCAAACCCTTGCGAACACCACTGTAGTAAACAGCACTAAATAGATGTAGTTTTACTACATGACCTTTGGGTAAAACATTACTGTATGGTGCTGTTCTTAAGGCTAAATGACACCTAGATAAAGCTTTTATGACAACTGACATAAGCATACATAAAAATTTATTGACGCTTATTCCAAAAGGCAGCAATTGTCATAAAGGCAGCGTTTTGTCAACTTTGATGTCAAGTTGGAATAACAGCTATGCCAAGTGACATAGATATCTAGTGAAATTAGGGTGTGTCATAACATTTTTGGAGTGACATGACATACTACATTATGACAACAGATGCTGTAGCTCTTTTTTCTTTATGACCATTGCTGTCTTTTGGAATAAGCATTTATAAATGTTTATGTATGCTTATGTCATTTGACAAAAAGGCTTCATGTAGTTGTCATGTAACCTTAAGAACAGCACCATACAGTAAAGTGTTACCAACTTTGTTTCTACTATGTCAAATTTTATTTTAAAAAAATCAGTTGTAAAAGTCTATTTTGTTCTTTGGTTTTCACATTGATCGATCATTTATTGATAAACAAGCTGTTCTGCCTTATCCAAAAGCAAAATTTACACAATTGTGTAAGGAAAACTCTTAATAGAGGAGTAAACTAAACTTTGTTATAGTTCATATTTGGTGGACCATAGCACTGCAGACTTTAACGTTTTGCCACATTACGACACCAGATTGAACCCAGAAGACACTTTATCACAGTATGTTCTATTTAGCCATATAAACAAAAGTCTGTAACAATACTTGTGCAGAAGTAAGTTCTCTGTGGAGGATTACTTCAAGAAATAATAAAAAAAACATGCCCAAACTTTGACATAGACATTGCCTCCCATAATGTTTAAGACAAAGAATATTTTTCCTTAATATGCCTATCTGCCCACATTTAAAAAACTTTAAATAAATCCAGTCAGACCTGATTTTAATTCACATTCCAGACTTTAAGGGTATTTGCAAACATTTTATTTGACCGATCTTGACAAAAAATAGATTCCACTGATGACATCATGATTGAAGGGCAAGCCTATAATGCAGCCATCTTCAGCTCTTGCTGGTTTCAGGGCCTTGTTCCTGTAAGTTTTCTGTTTTCTGTTCAGCATAAAAAACATATGCTCAATTGGTCTTTGATGGAGCACCACTGCTGCATTTACTGAAACTTTTTTAAAATTTTATATAACATTACAGTTATATAGCGCCTTTCTAGAACAGTATTAAAGTCTGAAATGTGTACTTTAATAATGTGGAGACCATTGTAACATGTTCTTGTGTCTCTTAGTCTGGAAAACTGCAGGAAAACCTCATCAAGAGACAAGACTGTCTGCTGTGATGTGCAGCTCTATCCTGTAAACAACATGGTTTCGGGTATGTAATTAGCACTCTGTTCATCAAATGAAAAAGTAACTTTAATAGGAACAGATCATTTAGAGTTGTACCAAATGCTTTAAAGTGACATGTCTAAAATTAGTCACCTCTGCTGCAGATTTTTAGACTTGGATTAAAGTTGTTGTGTTTATTAAGTTTTTATGCCATTAGGGAATTAGTAGTGCAGTCTTATTTTACAACCCTACTATTGAATTACTAGTCTAATCTAGTGAAATGAAAATGGTAAACTGGCCCAATAACTATTTTAAAAGTATTTTTGTTCTATTTCACTGATTGTTTGAGGGCACAACTGGACTGCCTTAGAAAGAGAACCTTGCACATGCTGTTCATGGTTGGCTCTCTTCCAGGATATGCTCATATTGACCAACTAAAGAAGTATTCAGGAGAACTGCATGACTTTCTTCCTTCCCACAGTGGCTTTTCCATCTCCAGTACACACAGTAGGAGGCACCCTTATCAACACAAGCTGGGGCAAACGTAATCTATATTATTTAGATATCTAAAAGAAAATGTAAGGCATTTCACAGCCAGAAGGTGTTATACTTAATTTCATGTTACATCAGTATTACTTAAGCACAACATAACTCTCACATAAATGTAAGAGTTAATTTCATACATAACCGGATGCATCTGAATATACGAATTTTGCCAACAAGCCTTTATCTAGACATCTGCTTTAAGCTACAATTGACAGCTGGAGCTGAAGTTCTGAAGTTGCAACTTTATTCTAATTCTTACATAAAGAGGCATAGCAACTCAAAATAGACCATTTTTAAAATTGTGCAATAAAATGTGAAGAACTATATATTTGTGATATTTGTGTATTTATATACAACACGTTCATTAAATTAAAAACTTCAGTCTGTCTGGTTTGTGATGACTGATTCATCTGTATAAAAAATTGCACAAGCCACAAGTTTTAAAAAGGATTATCTGTTTTAATATTATATAATCAAACTTTTAATGTACTGGGGTTTAAAGATTAATTTATCTACACAATATAATGGAAGAAAGTACTCAGTTTAAATTAGTGCCACCCAACATACCACATAATCACAATGAAGAAATCCATTTTATTATTATTCAAGTTGAAAAGTGCTTTCAAAACCTACAACTATAGAATAAAAGCAGCAAATATTTTAAGTATGATTTTAAACAAAACATACACCCTTAAAATTAATTTCAAGGAAACACTATAGTAATAAAAAAGGCTGCTGAATTTTGATCGTTGTAATGATGGTTTAGTTGTACACCAATTTTATGGTGACCAAGTCTTTTTTAGATGCACCAATTACTCAGACTAAGAAGACCATATTTAATGTATTGTTTTCTGAAATTTGCTTTAAAAACATTGTAAAATAAAGGAATTAGAAGCATTAGAAATAAAGACAGAGAATGCATTTTGACAAAGTAAAAGTTCTACCCACCAGGGATTATTTGTTTATAGGGGCAGCTTCTAAAATGGCAACAACAGTGTTTTTTCCCCCTTTTCCAAACCAGACCAAAAGAAAAAAAAATTAATTATATATATTGTGTCCAACTCTTCAGAATGATGAAACTGGAGTTCTGTTCATGAGACCATTCTTGATCATGATATCTCTAGTAATCTCTTCTTGTGCTGTATGCTTTGCGATCCACATGGTGATCAATATGAGATTCCTACAGTCTGCGTGATGTTATTGGATGTGAGGTCGTGGTTTCAAAATAAGTTTCCCCGTCTAAAAGCACAAAACATCTATCTTTACAACGAAGAGACTGAGCACTGAAGCATACGCAATGCAGTTTTAACACAGCCCAAGGTACAGAGCATCTAAATGTATAAAGGTGATACAGCAAAATCAATCATGTCACTAAATAAAATATAAAATGAGTATAAAATACTGTAATGCATTCAAAAATTTGCAAACATAATTATGGAAAAATTGGATAAATTTTAAAATAAAACTACAAGAAAAAAAAAAAAAAAAATATATATATATATATATATATATATATATATATATATATATATATATATATATATATATATATATATATATATATTGGAATATTGGAATATTGGAAGCCCCATTCCAAGTATGTAATTCAAACCAAAACCAATTAAAATTTACAATGAATTTTCTTTTGATCAATTGGTTTCTTCTGGCTGGAAAAGACTAATGATAAGGAATTGGGTTACAGATGTAAATGAATAAAATCAATTACTGCTATCAACATGTCCAAATTTATTTGTAACCTTTGTCAGTAATCAATGGCAAAACTTTGATTAGTCATCACAGTAATCAAACTGTTCATAAAGTTGCTAACAAGCTTTCTGCATGTAGCCACTGGGATTTTTGACCATTCCACTTTTGCATGATCCATAGCTCTTTGAGGTTGGAAGGCTTCCATGTCATCAACCTGTTCTTTAGTTTCCTCCACAGATTCTTGAAGGGATTCAGCAACTCTGGCTGGGCCACTCCAAAATGCTGATTATGGGTTAACCATTTATTGGTTTTATCGTTTTTTTCAAAAACCATGTAACAGTTCCAAGGGAAATGATAAAAATTGGACAATTAATAATTTTGGCTCACCCTGGTTTCCCATTTATATCATATTTATTTTATTTTAAAATCATTAATTTATTCATTATCTGTAACCTCTTATCCAGTTCAGGGTCACGGTGGGTCCAGAGCCTACCTGGAATCATAGGGCGCAAGGCAGGAATACACCCTGGAGGGGGCTATTTTAAAATCAGATTTCTTTAATTTTTTCAGTTGAGAATCCAGCTGATAAACAGAAAAGCTTTTATTTCAGCTTTGTTTCTCATATTTTAACACATATGTCCAAATAATTTTGGAAGCCACAGTATTCTTAAACATTTTAAATGTTAAAAACCTCTGCCCAAGATTAAATATAAATATGGGATTGCAAAACTCACATCATCACAGGACATATTGTATTCTGCGAGCACTGTCCGGCAGCGTGCAGCTATACTGAAACAGAGTTAAAGAAAAGTGCTATTCCTGGAGAAGGCTGAAATACGTATTTATAAGATCTATAATCAGTCAGTCAATCCATGTCTAGGCTAAACCATTTCAAATCATGGTTCTAAAAAAAAAAACAAGCATTTTAATACCCTAAATTGTATCATCAAAATATCAAATCTGTATTGGCATTCATTTTCATATTAGTCAGTTACTAATAATGACTGCTATTTTATACATTTATTATATTATGTGTCATTCTGCTGATACTGTCAGGTCAAACTGAAATCAAACAGTTTTGTCTTGAAATATTAATGCTGAAAGCATGAGGTCACATGAAAAAGGATACATTGATGGCGCAACAACACGCTTGTGTATTCCGGCAAAGAACAGACCAATGAGAGTGACACAGCTGATGGTGAAAAATGGATGGTTCCATAAAGATGAAAAGAAAGATACCTGTAGAGGGGGGAGAAAGAAAAAGAAAAAACAAACAAACTTAATTCTGAGAGGACAAATGGCACAGCAGGCCAAAAGATCAATATCAAATAACTGTGCCTTACCTTCTGTGTGTCTGGGTCTATTAACCAGTTCCATGCTCCAGTTGCTGTGCAAACTGATACTACAATCAAAATCACTAGAAAAAAAAAAAACAGGGTATATGCAGAGATGAAATTAACAGTGTTAAAGATGTATGTCATACTGTAAGGCCAATGGAAAATTTTTGTTAAACTTTATGTAAATGCATGGCTATTTTTTTTTTTTTTTTACCTAGGTCTCTTTTTATGACAACACAAAAGTATTATACATTCTACACTGTAACTTCCCTCCATCTGTTGAAGGCTGTCTAGTCACTAGTCTTGGGGAAAAAAATATAACTTACTTCGCCACCGGCCTGTGGCTGGCTGCAGACAGGACACATACTCAGTCAACCTCCTCTCAAAGGCCTTTAAATCTATATTGAAAACAGGAGAATATGAAGTTATGTTGGCAGGGTTAAACAACAGGGTGAAATGCTTATATGCACAGATGACAGTTGGGTAGGGGCAAGGCATGGAATTTGCCCCATAAAGTCACCAAGTCACCTCTTAATTGTTAATAGGAATATTAATAGCAAAAATATTAATAGGAATATTCATAACTACTGATTTTTAAAAATAATAATAAACATGACTTTGACAGTTTGACTCAATGTAATGTTTCAACTGTCAGTTTTACAAGTCTTTCTGGCTACATTAATACAGGTGGCACATAGTATTTTCATCCCATAGGGTTTTTCATGTGGCCTGTATATAACATTCGTCTGAAAATTAGTCACTCTCCAGGACTGACAATAATTTGTTTAAACTGCATGATTTAAAATTTTTTTTTAAAAAATAAGACATTAAAATATATTCTATATTGAACAGTAAACCATGTATTGTTGGTTAAGTTCTACATAGAAATGAAAACAACCAGTAGGAAGAATTACATTTGCAGAATAATTAATTTAATAATATTACAGAGAATAATTCTCAGGAAGAAAACACTAGACAATAAACAAATATGATTAATACTGAAGGTTTAACCCTCATTTAAAATTACTTAACATTCAAATGAGGTAAATTTGCCAATATTTGTAGAAGAATTAATCTAAAACCAAGTTATTTAACCCTCCCTTATCCCCCTGGTACTGAATGCAGCTGTACTGAGGAGGACAAGATTAAATTGCATCTGCATCATTATGACTCTATCTCACATTATGACATATCTCACCTGTGCAAAGTATTGCTATTTTCTAGATCAGTTCTAGCTCCTTTCTCCTTGTTCTCCAATGTTTAGAACCCCACAGTAGAACCACAGAGCAAGTAGCTATTATTTTGATGGTGGATCATTCTCAGCACTACAGTGGTACTGTCGTGTTGTGTTAGTTTGTTGCTGTACTGGTACAAATGGATCAGACACAGCAGTGCTGCTGGAGTTCTACAACCCCTCAATTTCACTATTGGACTGACAATAGTTCACCAAATAACAGTGATAAAAGACTACAGGACGGCCAATACAAACTACATACTTTTGCTTTACACTTATAATCTGGACCAACATATTGTGTCTGTCTAATTAAATAAAATACAATGGAATGTGAGTTTGGAATAAATGTGCATGACATTTTTGGCCAAGTAGTTAATGTCCAGAAAACCAACACTTGATAAGTTTAAGACTTGATTCTGAATCCAGTAAACACAACAATGATTCATAAACTCATACAGTACTTCAGCACACAGCTAGAAAAACTCTGTTATGGTTGTGATATGACAGACTGTAATCAGGAGAGGTAACACGTTATGAAACAGGTTGTACTTTTAGGGATATGCCTTCAGCAGCTAAACTAAAATACCTCCCACTCTGTTTAATACAGCACCATCAAGTACAGATCATCAGATATTGAATTAACGTTAGCTTGTAGCTAACTGCTGGATTGAAAGCTTAGCTTTCAGATAGCTAAACATCCCCTAAACATCAGTTTTTTCTCAACACAGACACTGATATATCTGTATGGTAACCCGCAATTAGATAAACAAGTAAACGACGAGCCAAAATAACGTTAATGTTCGTGAATACCTTCTGCTTGTTCTAGTGAATTCATCTCCTCTGCGCAGGCCGCACCGACACCGCTGTGGGAGCTCCGCTCTCATTGGCTGAGAGGTCGCTACGTCACACTTTAAAGCGCTATTACCGCTACTACGGCTCCACATTGGAACCGGTCCCAATTCACTCCCACCTCCCTACATAGTGCACTGCGTACGCATCGTTTGTCAAATCGTTATTAAATCTTATATGTGAATTTTCTTAATCCATAGGCTTGTAACCTGCTTTGGCATACCGATTTAGCCTAGTTTTGTGTGGTGCAAATGTAGCCATTTTATATAGTCTACAATTCTTAATGCGGTGAATTTGTACAATTTGACTACATATATAGTATAGTCTTTTACATTTTGTCTTAAATCACCCTGCATTTACCTCTCCATCATGAATAAATTTTAAAAATTGCATATCTATCATAAAACAATTTTTAAGACTTCAGGCATTCTTCCTGACAAAAATATAGCCCACTACTGCTTTGTTTTTATTGGTTATCTAGGATTTTGTCTAACCGTGTTGTATATTTAACCTACCTTTGCAGAGTGGGTCAAGTAAAACAATTAATAATGGAAGTTTTTAACAACTTATTAACGGTTCTTAAGGCAGACTTTTGTAGTTTTTCCAAAATATTTTAAACTGTTTTTATTCTTGGGCGGCACGGTGGCGCAGCAGGTAGTCTCACAGTCACACAGCTCCAGGGGCCTGGAGGTTGTGGGTTCGATTCCACAGTCCAAAACCACATGTTGGTGGGTAGATTGGCGACTCAAAAGTGTGTGTGTTGCCCTGTGAAGGACTGGCGCCCCCTCCAGGATGTATTCCCGCCTTGCGCCCAATGATTCCAGGTAGGCCCTGGACCCACCCTGAACTGGATAAGTGGTTACAGATAATGAATGAATGTTTTTATTCCCCTGGTTATTTACAACAATTCTATTTAAGTTCCCATCAAGTAATCAACTTCAGTGTCAGTGTCTCAAGGGTCTGGAGCCCACTTTGAACCACTGGGTGAAAAGAAGGAAAATGCCTTGGGTGTTAGTCCATTGCAGTCTATGTTCAATCAGATTTGCATATGTACAATGAATTAATAATAATAATAAAAAGAAGAAGAAGAAAGACACAATGTCTTAAAAGTGTCATGAATTTAACTTTAACCCCATTTGCCTTTATCCAGTACATGTTAACCCTGCCTCTATCTCCATTTACTGCTCCACTTAACTGAAGGTGGACTCTTGCTGAACTGGACTGTTTGAAACTGTCTTTGTAACACTGTAGTTTCAAAGCAGAAATGTGCTGAGCATTTTGACCTTCACACAACAATACCACACAATCCTGTTAGCAAATGTTTTAAGGTAAAACTATTTGATCTGTACTGATCTATATGAGACTTTAATTCTAGAAATTCTAGAGAAGACCACTAGATGGCAAGCATGTTTTATGGAAGCAGAGGGTAAGCAATTAGGACAGTAGGTGTAATGGAAGCTTCTTTAGAGCGCCGGCGTCTGTTCTGTGTATGCGGCCATGATCAGTTAAGATACTGGAATAATGCATTAATCCTTGGGAAATGTAACTTGTTTTTGTAGGGCGCTTATCTTGTGTTTTTTGGGGCCTGGTGTGAGTGATCTGGCCAATCACTCTCATGCACTCACTCACCCTGCGGCTCAGTTATGCCAGGTCTAAGGGTATGGAATCAGATTTGTGCCAAAAAGAATCTCAAATATAAAACTTAGAACTTGCAAACCAGCTCTGAGGTTTGTGCTCCATGACTTGTGCGCGAGTTCTCTGAGTTTTGTGTGCGAGCTGCGCGAGTACTCCGAGTTTTGTGCGTCTGATGCCTGATTTTGCGAGCGTTTTTGGCCCAAACCTCTCGCGTGGGCGGGTTTTCTCAGGGGTGCCTTCCCGTTGGCTAGCCCTTATAGCCCTTTTTTACTTAAACTGCATACTATTAGAACAGTTTACATTTTTTGTCACTTCACCTGTTCTTGTTTATTAATATTAATAATACTTATTATTATAGTTATTGCTGATTGTTAATAATGATTAATGATTTTTTAATTAATCATTCACAGTCCCTCACAAAATGAGAAAATGACAATGGACTTTGCAGAAGTTAAATACAACTTTATTAAATAAGCATACATTAAAGGAAGGGGAACATCTCTCACACTCTTTATTGTCATGTTTCTCTTTTCTCCGACCTCATGTATAACAAAATGCACATATGAAATTTGTTAAAAACAGATTGACTCTGATCATCAATATAAAATCTGAGCATTTAAATGATAACAGTCGTTGTGGAATAGGTTCAGTTCGTTAGTACACAGGATTCTGAACAGGAGCTCAAGCACTCATAAAAATATGTTACAAATAAACAGAAATAAAACCTAATTTATTCTGTTTCATCCTGAGTAAACACAGACATCACTGTGCATTTACCTCAGATCAGTATCTACGAGAGACGAACAGGTTTGTTTTCACAGTAAAAAAAAATTGGTTTGTTTTTTTTTAGACGGAACTACCTCAATATCTACATTGATATCGTCGGACTTTGTAGATATTTTAGCGTTTTAAAACAGTAAATCACAGTGTATTCATGTTTATGTAAAATCTCCTGTGTCTGCACTGCGGAGTTGCAACGTGGAGTACGCATGCGCAGTCCAAAGTACTCAAATGTCACTCAAAAATTCATTAGCCAATGGGAAGGCATCCATGAGAAAACCCGCCCACGCGAGAGGCTTGTGCCAAAACTGCTCAGGGACCAGGCGCACGACACTCAGAGAGCTCGCGCACAAAACTCGTGTAGCTCACGCGCAAAAGTCAAAGCTGGATATTTTGTTTGCCAGTTATAAGTTTTATGATTCCATATAAGGACGGGTTTTCCATTTTTCCTGTGAAGAGCTTGCGCGCACCGCCTGGTACTTTCCGGATTGTTGATCTCTTGCCAGGATCAAAGGGGCTCCCCATCCGTCTGCCGGTAAGCGATATAAAACAGTCTGGGGTGGTTACAACGTTTTAGAGTTGCATTGTGTTCAATGTGAATAAAGGAACCTTTTATTCCACAACTGTGTTTGACTCCTCTCCTTCCATATCAGCATTGGCATAAAACAGTAGGTCTGTATGTTTTAATTCTGAGAAACATTAATTTCTCAAATAACTGATTTATAAATCAGTGCAAAATTTAAGTGAAATAGACATACTCAGATTATATGTAGATTGAGATTAAGACTTTAACAGAGACAGATGGTAAAGATAATAACAAATATATGCCTGTGATGCTGTTATATAATGTGCTTTCATTTTTTAAAAATGGTATATATAGTTTGGTATAGAGATAATAAAAATGAGAGGGAAGTACAGCATATTAGTGTGTATTTCTCCTATATTTTATATGAAGCTTTGTTGTTTTTAGGTGTTAGTTTATTCCTCAAAGTAATATTAAACTTTTCCTTCAGGACAATAATTATCTCACTGTCTGGTATGTCCTTCATCTCCACGATGTCCTCTTCAGGATTAAACAGGACCTCGCTGTAGGTCCAGCCAATCAGAGCTCTGAAGCCAGTGGCTGTTTGTAGGGAACAGATAGACTTCTGGGTGAACAAGGACTCACAGCTTGTCTGAAGGTACTCTGATGTGTCCAGAAAATGGTCCACACCACGTGGTGTTAACAAGAAGCTATAGATGGTCTTTGTCAGGCGCTTGTCGACTAGGCTGCTGTTAGCAAAGTCTTCATTTTTGATCAGCGGCTTTCTTCCTGTCTTCTCCAGGGTCCACCTCTTGCCTTCATTCAGTAAACGGAACACTCCTGGAGGTTGTGTTTGATCTTTACCTGCAATCATTTCTAATGGTTGCCAGATTTGGCATGACACACCATAACTCACATCAGTAAGATATGGCTTGCCATCAATGTCTACCACATTAATGAGATGAGAATCCATGGGGTTGAAATCATTTTTGAGACTATTGAAAACCTTGGCTCCCAGTGTGGTGAACTTGTAGCCCATCTCTCTCAGCACCCAGGAGAAAAGCAGGTTGTTTTCACAGCACCAACCCCCACGATGGTCAATCACAATCTTCTCATAGATGACCTTTAGGTCTAGCGTGTTCTTCTCTCCACAGTGAATACTGAGGTTCTCAAAGGGAACACTCATCACATGCAGCTTGTGCACAGTGCACAGAGTGGTTAGATCAGCTTTGTTGAACAGTCCGGTGAATCCAATCCTTTTGAAGTATTCCTGTAGATCCATTCCGCTCCTACAAGAGAAAAATAAAGAAATTTCAAAGCTTCAAATTACCATGACATTTTTTATCTGCAATTCAAAACAGATAAGTGTGAATGTGAAAGAGGTCTGCTCTGCTAAACAGACAGCGAGTTGTTGAATTAACCTGTCAAAATCTGCGTGT